>NW_015159726.1:469610-534311 GCF_001447785.1 Gekko japonicus | reverse complement strand
GCGCCCGCCCCCCCCCCCCCCCCCGGTGTGGCAGGGACCTTCGTGTTTTTTCTGCTGCTGTAGCAAATTCAAGTACACTACCCCAAAAAAGCATATAAAAGACAGATGTAAGCGAATGAATATGTGAAGGTCCCAACCAAGCAGCCATCTAGGCCATCTAGCTCAGTATTGTCTGCTCTGATGGACGAGAGCTCTCCGGGATCTGAGGCACAGAAGGTCTTTCTTACCCCTGAAACCTGAGACCATTTAAATGCTTCTGCCGTACGTACATTCAGTCTCCTGCCTGCACGAACCCGTTCAAAATTCTTATGTGCATACATCCTATATGGAGAAATGGGAATTGTGCAAAAAAACACTCCCAACAACCAGAAATAGGTTCAGTGCAGTAAACTGAATGTACACAGGTCAAGGCCAAGGTTTGATGTGGTTGTGATCTTGTCCCCCCCCCCCCCGCCCCCAGTGCCTCACCCTGCAGCTGCAGTGTGGGCTCTACACATTGAATGTCTGCAAGGAGAAGCAGTCATGGATGAATGCAGTTCCCTGATTCAGCCTGGGTGAAGTCAGGCTATATGTGTGCCCTTCACATGGAACCCATTCAGACTTCAGGATCAATGGTTCGCTGCTGTCAAACCCATTTACTGCATTATGAAATGTGTCGCAACTTGATGGGAGCATGCTTTTTTCTTTCATAGCCTTGTCATACCAAACCTGACCAATTCATGAGATTGCGCCTTTGAGTTGTGGTGGTTTTTGTGTTTTTTTTTATAAAAAATGATTGAAGATCAAAAATCCTGAGTCAGTGGGATTCCTGTTTCTGAATACATTCTGACAGTAGAATGAAACTGCTGATTCATCTCTTCAAACAATAGACTAGCTAAACCAGGAGGTTAGACAAAAGCAGTGAAAATCTCCCCCCCCCCCATATGCAGGATCATTAAATTGATCTGGGAGCTGATGGCACAGATGCGTTCCAAGTTTCCCCCATTGTCTCTGCAGCAATTATTTCTTCTGAATTCTCTCAGACCCCCCCTTTTTTTAAATTGCTGCTGTTCCTCTGTTTTTTATTTAGCATATATGCCGAGCTTGTACATCAAAAGTATAGGAAGGTGAGAAATCTCACAGCAGAGCTGTCAAAGAATCTCTCTGAGCTTCTGCGCTGTAGGAGAATTCGGGCTCATATTATCACAGTGTGTGAAAAGCTGTGCACAGGGCTCATTCCCAGTCTTGGCAGAGCCACAGAAGCAGCTGAAGACAGCAGATCTGCCACTATGAATTAAAAAGGGTGTCGCCCTATTTCATACCTCTTCCATTAATCTTTGCTCATAGTCTGATACTGAGTTCACATAAGAGCCAGCGTGACATAGTGGAACAGAGTGTCAGACTAGGACTAGGATCCGGGAGACCCGGGTTCAAATCCCTCCTCACTCTGCCACAGAAACTCGCTGGGGTGACTTTGGACCAGTCACAGTCTCTCAGCCTAACCTCCTTTTGCAGGGTTGTTTTGTTGCAAGAAAACGGAGGGGAGAAAGGTGTGATAAGCTGCTTGAGGAGAAAAATCAGGATACAAACAAATAATTAAATAAACAATTAAGTTTGGGAAGAGCAGAAGTGGGGTTTCACTGCCAGCACATTCAGCACTCTTAAGCCGGAAAAGCAGCCATCAGCCGGCTCTCACTCTGTTGCAAATGCTGAGAGAAAGAAAGTCGGATGAATCAAAGAGGTGTGACAAATGATTCCACATAGTATCTCCTCTTCCCTGTTCCTTTAATCTTGCATAAACTGAAGACACTCTTATGAATCCTAAGGGAGTCAGAAAATTCTCAGTCAGTTCAGTTCTACATCTGGGTAAAAAAAAATGAGTACCATGCATACTGGATGGGGGATACACTTCTGGGTAGCAATATGTGTGAACAATATCTTGGGGTATTGGTGGACCGTAAGTTAAATATGAACAGCCAGTGTGATACAGTGATAAAAAAGGCTAATATGATCTTGGCGTGTATCAACAGAGGCATAACATCCAAATCACAAGATGTCATAGTCCCGCTGTACACTGCGTTGGTCAGGCTACACCTGGAGTATTGTGTGCAGTTCTGGAGGCCTCACTTCAAAAAGGATGTGGACAGAATGGAGCGGGGGCAGAGGAGAGCGACGAGGATGGTCGGGGGCCTGGAGACCAAGCCCTATGAGGAAAGGCTGAGGGACTTGGGAGGGTTCAGTCTGGAGAAGAGGAGGTTGGGGGGGGGGGGGACATGATTGCTCTCTTTAAGTATTTGAAGGGCTGTCACTCATAGGAGGGCAATGAGCTGTTCCTGTTGGCAGCAGAGGGTAGGACTCCCAATAATGGGTTTAAATTAAGGATATCAGGAAAAGCTTTTTTTACAGTAAAAGTTGCTTAACAGTGGAATCAGCTGCCTAGGGAGGTGGTGAGCTCTCCCTCCCAGGCAGTCTCTAAGCAGAGGCTGGACAAACCCTTGTCAGGGATGCTCTTCTAGGCTGATCCTGCATCGAGCAGGGGGTTGATGGCCTGTATGGCCCCTTCCAACTCTGTGATTCGATGATCAGAGTACACCCCCCACCCCCCCTCATTCCCTGCCTCTGTTTTCTCCATATGTAGAGAGAAAGAGAACCTGTCTTCTAGCGAGATCCCTTGCAGGACTAGAGAGCAGCCTTCCCTCCCTCTTTCAACAGAAAATGAAAAAGTCGACAGAAGGGCAGTAGCAAGATCTGGAGCTCTCTCACCAATGAGCAGGGAGGGACTGGTGAGAGGGTTTGTCCTACAACCACACAAAAGCATCCCTTTAATACCATTACCTGCTGTTGACTCCTCGCAAAAGGAGGGAGAAATCCGACCCCGCGCTTCCTGAGGCTTAAACAGACACTGTTCTTTTGAGTTTATTTGGAGAGTAGCCTGAGAGCTCAAAGAACCGGGAGGTTCATTGAAGGCATGTGTCAATAAAGTGACAGGGGTGCAGACTTTTACAGACAGCTAAACGGAGAGAACTCCGCCAAGGGGGCCGTTCCCTCTGCCGGAGTGTTCCTGACAGAAGCAACTGGAGACAAGGAGGAGGCAGCCGGCAACAGGATGGGCTTCTTGGCACTCCTTCACCTCTGAACGGTAAAAGAAGCCCCTCAGGCATTGTGCGCCGTTGCACGGACCATTTTCGTTTGGCTCCTGCTGACACAGCTGTGGTACTACAGTGGACGGGGTCAAAACCTGGCATGGCAATGCCATTGAGTCACATTGAATGCTTGCTATATTTAGTGAATGCAATCCGGAGCATACCAGTCGCTTAACAGATGGAAAAAGTTTGACTGTCAAGTGCATCAAATTACAAGCTACTCTATACCTCTGCCTGCAAAGCCCTTAGAGCCCATCGAAACCCCACATTTATTCATAAAGGTTTGGAAGACCCAATAGATTGCATGTTTGGCAGAAACACGGCTCTTGTATGTAAATGTATGCACCATGATTGGCCTGTGTCCCAGGCCAACTCTCAAAGAGAGCTGTATCTCCCCATTCCTGTTTTAAGCAAGAGCCTTAACCTCAGATGGGCTTGCAGCTCTGATCATTCACATGAATATTGCTCTTGACGCAATTGGGAAACCATCGGCTGCTCAAAATGATCCAAAATCATAATCCTCGACTGATTTATCAGCAAACATAATTCTGTCTTTGTGTGCCGGGAAGAAAGGCACTTGTTGCTGCCTTGAACTGTCGACAAGGCTAGAAGCTGTTCGCATGAAAAATTAGACATGGCAGTGAATGAATATCCCCTCTCCACTGAGGCAGCTTCCAAACACATATTTAGAACAAACTTGCAAGCAGGAAATCAAAGGCTTTTGTTTGCAATTGCCCTGTAATGTGAAGCCCATAGTCAATCCTCTGTTAAACCAGTAATTTCCATGTGAGTTAATACACAAACAAGCCATACCAAATTAAAGCATGCAAAACAAAGCAATCAAAACTGTAACCACCTTTGCAAATTTTGAATTCAACTATTTGCAATTGTAATGAGAGAATGAAGGATATCGGGTTCTGTGCTGGCCACAAAACAAATATAAGATCGTTTTGTGCATAAATTGTGTAAGGGAGCTTTGAATTACATAGTCACAGTTTGAAAAATGGGCTTTTGTGAACCCATTTAAAAGAAAATCTTGCCCTATACTAGTTACAAATAAACACCAAAGTGTCCATTGGTGTCCCATTATATATATATATTGGAGGGGGGAATCTACAAAGGAATTTCTAGGAATGTAGAAATGATGGTTGTTTGGGTTTTTAGTATTATCTGAAGCTATTTGCCCTGCACATATCTTGAAGTGGTTAGAGCCGAGGTGTCAAAATTACTTGTTGTGAGGGCCAGATCTGACATAAATGTTCCTATGTCAGGCTGGGCCATGTGTGTCATAAAACATAATGGCAGGTACCAGAGATATAAAGTTTATAAAGGACACAGGCATGCCCAATTAACGATGCCCAATTAGAGTGTCAGACTAATATCGGGAGACCCAGGTTCAGATTTCTGCTCTGCTATGAAACCTTGCTGGGTGTCCTTGGGTCCATCACTCTCTCTCAGCCTAACCTACCTCACAGGATTGTTGTGAGGATAAAATGGGCAGGCAAATGAAGTAAGCTGCTTTGAGTTCCTACTGGAGACAAAAGCATGGAGTAAATAAATAAACTGGAGATATCATGGCTCAGTGGAAGAGCCTCTGCTTGGCATGCGGAAGGTCCCAGTTTCAATCCCCAGCATCTTCAGTTTTAAAAAAAGATTAGATAGCAGGTGATGCAAAAGACCCCTGCCTGGAACCACTGCCGGTCAGAGCAGACAATACTGACCTTGATATAGTGGGCTGACTCAGTATTGGGCAGCTTTGTGTGCTGCATGAAGATAATGACACAACCATGTTCCCATGTTTGCTTACACTGGGGAAATACAGCTGAGCATGGCTTTCCATTCATGCACACCCTTCTGCATTCATCGCACACGCTGGTATGAAAGGAAGCATCTTTCCTCATCCTACATATGCCTAGCAAAAGATCAAGTTAGACAGCCTCCAGAACATCCTTTCTTCTAAATCCCTCGCAATCAAAATACTTCCAAGACTAGTCAGGGTCAAGGTGGCTCAGCAAAGCCAAGAGGAGGTCAGTTCCGCCAGGTATGCACTGCTTCAAAGTTCACCCCACTGCAGGAATTAATGCCTGGGACTAAGTGTTCTTTTACTGATTCTGCTGCTACTTATGTAGACTGAAATTACATCATCTTATGCTTTAGATTTGGAGCCAGCAGGGCTATTTTTGGGCAGAAACGCACAGGAACGGAGTTCTGGCTGGCTCCCACGTTGGCCACGCCCAGCAGGAACTCATTAGCATAATAGGCCACACCCAATGGCAGAAACTCATTGGGATTGGCTACATTAGGGGTGTGTGGCCTAACATGCAAAGAAGTTCCTGCTACAAAAAAGCCCTGCGTTTTGACAATAAACAAAGTAAGTAGAATAAGAAGCAAAAGGTGGGTGTGGCTGGATGACCACACTTCTGGTAATATGGGGTGTGGCCTAGTATGCTAATGTGATGTGCTATCAGGGTGTGGCCTAATATGCTAATGAGGTTCTGCTGTTGGCTGTGGCATATTATGCTAATGAGTTCCTGCTGGGCTTTTTCTACAAAAAGAGCCCTGGGAGCCAGGCTGACCTGGTGTAAGTTAATAGCAGCTAGGTCTGAACAGCCCCTCTGCACTGAATCCGGGCAGCATCCTCATCTCCTGTGAGCTCGAGACGTGGAATCCATGTCAGGATCCTCTGCACTTTCAGGATTAGACAAGCGTTTTGGAAACTTCAAGAACTGGACCATGAGCCAATGCTGCAGGAGATTCTGGCATCTGAACATCAACTCTAGGGCAGGGCTGGTGTCACTGCTGAAGCAGGCCCTCGCACAACAGTAACCATGTCATCAATGTGCCTAGACTAATTCTATCTTCAGTAACGGATTCTACCAAACTTACCTGGTATCGACATCAGACTGACTGGCCTGTAATTTCCTGGATCTCCTCTGGAACCCTTTTTAAAGATGGAGGTTACATTAGCTACATTCCAGTCCTCAGGAATGGAGACAGATTTTAATGATAGATTGCATATTTTTGTCAGGAGATCCACAAGTTCATAGCTGAGTTATTTCAGAACTCCTGGATGTATGCCATCTGGGTTTGGTGATTTCTCAGTTTTTAATTTATACATCAGTCATAGGACCTTCTGTCTCATCACCTTAATCCAACTCAGGTCTTTCAACACCCCTCCTGAAATCAGTGGTTCTGGAGTGGGCAAGCACCTCCCATCTTTGACAGTAAAGACAGGCAAAAAAATGTATTCAGATTTTCTGCCATTTCCCTATCATCTTTTATTTATTAAACCTTTTACTCCTTGGTCATCCAAGGGCCCCACTGCCTCCCTGGCTGGTTTTCTGCTTCTAATGCAGAATAAAGAATTTTTTATTGTTTGCAATATGTTCCTCATAGTCCCTTTTTGCCTGCCTGCAATGCTCCCTGTAAGCTGTGGAGTCTTGTGAGCAAAAATTCTACTTTCTAAGCTACTGGCATTAAAGTTGTGAGCGAGTGATTTGGCTACTGCATAAATTAGTTTGCTCTGGAGCCATCCTCCCTGAGCTAAGACAAAAATGTGTGAACCAGAGGCTAAAGAACTGTGAGCTAGCTCATACTAACTTAACTTAGAGGGAACACTGCCTGTCTGATCACCGACTTGCATTTTATTTGCCACAGCCTGTGCTCCCTTTTATTTACCTCACTTGAACTCGTTTGGACTAGCCTTCCATGACTTAAAGGAATCCCTCTTACCTTTCATGGCTTCCATTACTTTTTCACTAAACATTCAGGCCTTTTAAAATACCTATTTGTACCTTTCCTAACCTGCAGTATACATTTTATCTGAGCTTCTAGGATTGTAGTTTTAAATAGTCTCCAAGTTTACCAAAGCAGACCCTCCTTACCTTTTGTCATGATCTGGGCTGTGCCACCAGAGGCCTACTAGAGCCTGGCTAGCAGTAGGGGAGGCTGGGCCTACAAATCCCAGAAGGCCTTGAGAAGTTTTGGCACTGATTTTGACCAATAGGGAAGCAGAGGACTAGGGAATAAAAGAACTGGTACCAGAGGAAAAAGCTGTTCTTTCTTCCAAGAGGGCAGAGCCAGAAGGAAGGCTGCTGCAGGGAAGAGACCCTCATCCTGAGGGAAGGGTGAGTAGTCTAAGGCCACTAAGATAATGAGCTAGGGACAGTATATATTTAGACGCGTTAGGGCATTTGATTTCTTTTCTTTTCATCCACTTACTGTTATTATTCTGCACCTTGTTGTTTGACCTCCTATAAAATAAACTGTTTTCCTTGTTGTACTCTTCCTGGTCCTCACGCCTATCATTCGGCCAAAATGGAGGTCTGAAGATCTTGGGAGGGTGCTCTGGGCCTTCTCAAGGGAACCTAAATCCAGAGTGGTGGCAGCATTAGGTGACACCTGAGCCGTGACACCTTTCCTTTCAGTTTCTTCTTCACAAGCCCCTTCATTTAAGAGAAGTTACCCTTTCTAAAGTTAAATGTGGTTGTGTTGGTCTTTTTGGGCAACTCCCTAGGTACATAAATATTGATCTTAATAACATTATGGTCACTGCTCCCAACCGGTGCTATCACATTTACATCTCTCACTAGGTCTTGGGCATTACTTAGGACCAAGTCCAGGATCGCCTCTCCCCTGGTAAGTTCTGTGTCCACCTGCTCCATGGCACAGTCATTGAGAGTATCTAGAAACCCAATCTCTTTCTCCTGACTTGAACACATATTGACTGAATCAATGTGTGGGTAGTTAAAAGCACCTATTATGACACAACTATTTCAACTAACTGCTTTTCTTAATTATTTTTCTATTTTTAAATCATTCTTTAACCTTTGATATGGTGGGCGATAACAAACTCCCAGAGTTAGACTTCCTTTTGGGCACACTATTTCCACATAAAGTGTTTCTGTAAGCGAATCTATTTCTCTTACATTCTCCATCTTACTGGACTGTATACCTTCTCTGACATACAGAGCCACTCCACCTCTGACCCTTCCCTCTCTATTCTTCTGATATAATTTATATCCAGGAATCACTGTATCCCACGGATTTTTCTCATCCCACCAAGTTTCTGCAATGCCCACATTGTCTATGTTCTCCTCTTACACCAAGCATTCCAGCTCCATTTTACCTCAGACACTTCTAGCATTTGCATATTGTACAGGTCTTTGCCCACTCAAGCCAGTCCAGGAATGGGAGGGAATCCTGTACTTTTTCAGTACAGTAAACAACAAACCACGAGATGGTCTATACCCCCTCAGGTTTTCAGAACAATATGCCACCAGAACCTCTTTTCACTAGTCCCTGCCTTTCCTAAGGTAGAGATTCCAAACCCTTAGTTGACATCTGGGACAAAACACATTAGCAACTCAATATAGACATGCACACTTTTACTCTCCAATGGTAGCATATATGGTGAGCGTTTAGGCCACAGGATTTAGACTTAGAATTCAGGTACAACATCAGAAACCATTTATTCAGTACAGAGATTAGCATAGACTACCAGAGATTACAAAATAACAAAGGCTAGGGCAATTTGCCTTAACTACAAATACAAAATAAGGCCACTGGACCAGATGGGTTACCGTCGGAATTTTACAAGACTTTTTATTCATCAATAGCTAAACATCTGCTGTGCACGTGCAATGGGGCGATGGAACTGGGCCATATCCCTTCATCTTGGAAGGAATCCAACATTGTGGTTCTGCCAAAAGACAACAAGGACCCAACGGACCCTTCTTCGTATCGACCTATAGCGCTGATTAATCACGATGCAAAACTGTTCACGTCCATTTTGGCTAATAGGCTGAAGTCTTTCATTGCTAAATATGTGCAAGAGGATCAAACCGGATTCATTCCAGGAAGGCAACTACCAGAAAATATCAGGAGAACCTTTAACGTTATTCTTTTTGGTCGCAAAAGGAAGATTGATTCAATAATATTGGCGCTGGATTTCACCAAAGCGTTTGACTCCGTGGAGATATCTTTTATGAAGGCAGTTTTGAGAAAAATGGGTTTTCGGGGCAATTTTCTGAATGCTATAGAGGCCTTATACGCTAAGCCTACATCTAGGGTCAGAGTGAATGGTTGCTTCTCTTACCCATTCTTCCCCACTAGAGGGACGCGGCAGGGCTGTCCGTTGTCCCCTCTGCTTTTTGCACTGATGATAGAGCCTTTAGCGGAGGTACTACGGGGTTGTACAGATTTCACAGGAATCAAGATGGGTAGCACTGAACACAAGGTCAACTTATATGCGGACGATCTGACTTTGTATATCTCCACCCCAACTCAATCGCTGCCTCACATAGAAAGGATTTTGTCAGTGTTTGGGAAAGCTTCTGGTCTACAAATAAATCCGACAAAATCAGAATTGTACCCGATATGTGTGTCCAGGGAACTGAAGACACAAATAATGAACGCCTCACCCTACAAATGGATTACAGAGTCCTGGCGGCACTTGGGAGTCAAATTTCCCTTAGATCTTAAGGAGCTTCTGCAACACAACTACAGCAAGCTTTATGATAATATTAAAGTACAAGTTAAGGACTGGGAAGCTCTTAATTTTTCTTTGCCTGATAGGCTTCATTTGATCAAAAGCTTTATACTGCCTAAGTTTCTGTTCCTCTTTCGAACTCTCCCGATACATATCCCGGTAAAGCTGTTCAGGCAATGGCAAAGATCTCTGAACTCCTTCCTCTGGGGAGGGAAAAAACCCCGAGTCAATGCAAACATCATAACAAAACCGACGTCGTTAGGAGGTTTGGATCTTCCACTGTTACGAGTGTACCACCAGGCGGCGATTCTTACTGCGGTCGTACAAGCTCAGAGGGATCACCCTCCTGCCTGGTGCCGGATGGAGCAGTATTATGTTTCACCGTATAATCTACATGAAACATGCTGGATGTCACCCGCCCGTCGGCCGAAGACAGCTCGGGAGAATCCGTGGCTCTCGTTGATGTTAAAGATCTGGGACAGCAAGAGACTGCAGCTAATTCCGGAGACTTCCCCATTATCTACTTATGTGAATCAAACGTGGTTTCCTCCAGCTCAGGAATCAGAAGCATTTAGGGATTGGACGAAGGCGGGTTTCTCTCGATTGTCGGACTTGGTGATAGATGGGGAAATTCGAGACAAGGCGTACTTTGAAGAAAAAGCTGGAGTGCGATTTTCGTGGCACAGTTATTTACAATTGAAAAACCTGATTGAACTCATGGCGTCCAAGGGCATCTTTGAAAGGCAGTATTCTGGACTGGAGGCCATTTTACGCACATTCATAGAACGCTCTAAAGGATTGATGGCGAATTTTTGTAAATTGCTACTTGGGTTGGAGAACCGAGCTGTGTTGAAGCATCAACTACGGTGGCAGGAGGACTTACAAATGGAATTGCCGGATCAAATGTGGTCTGATATTTGGAACTCCCATGCTAACCAGTCAAGAAATTATAATGTCCGACTGCAGTTTTTTAAATTAATCACTCGGTGGTACTTTACTCCAGAAAAACTAAACAAAATAAACCCGGCTCTGAACTCAGAGTGCTGGAAGAAATGTGGGAATATAGGCTCATATTTCCATTGCTGGTGGGAGTGCCCAGTGATACACACATTCTGGGAGGAGGTCCTGGGTATCATAAGGGATATCACTGCGTTAGACTTACCAGTATGCCCCAAATTGGTGCTCTTTGACAGATTGGAGATACTTACGGCATCCAGGGTCCAAAAAGAGCTTATTTCAAAGCTTCTAGCGGCCGCACGTATAACTATAGCAGCGGTATGGAAAGCCGACTCTCCCCCTCAACTCCAGATGTGGTATGATAAAATATGGGACCTATTTATCTTAGATAAGTTGACACAGGTCACTCAAGTTAGCAGAACAAACACATCGCAGGCTCATGATAGATTTGTGGCGGTTTGGTTTGGGGTGTTGCAATACATGTCAGAGAAGGAAATATTCCCCTCAAATGCCGCTTACACTCCATGGATACGCTTTTAGGTGACTATCAGTTCATACCGGAAGAGGTAGCACTTTAGAACGATCACCATTGGGGTTGCGGGCTCAACTGTCTCTTTAAGTAGGTTGCAGGGCAGAGGAGGACAAGTAGGGTTGCTGTGTCAAGACTCAATGTGAAATGGGAATGCTGATCTGGCTCGCCTCTCGCTGTAAAGAAGGCAGTTTATGACTTGTATGTTTCAGCTGTTGGACTTTGGTGTTTTATCAATAAAAGGAAAATTTAAAAAAAAAAAAAAAAGATATTCATAGTTACCAATGAAGTGTCCATATTCCAAGAGTGTCCAAGGTATACAGGCCAATTAGACACCAAGGGATTTTGAAGAGAAATCCCATCTGAAATCCCATCTTTGCACCCATGTGCTCCAGTTCACAAAGCAACTCTTTGTCTCTCACGAGGCAGCATTTCCAGGTGCAATAAAACAGGCAGCAAGAGGAAGAAGGGAAAGCTAAACATGAGAGCAGCCAGAGCGAACTCTTATTCCCATAGGGATCGATCAATTATAGCCCAATTCCAGTCACAATTAGCCATGGCCATCAGCCAATTGCGAGTGGGCATGGGTGTGCCCAATTGTTGGTTGTCATAGCTGCAACACAGGAATGGCTAGAAGTTTGGAGGCCCCTCCTGCAGTAGTAGAAGAAGAAGAAGGTGACCCAAACTCCAGCTTCTCCATCGTCTACGTGACGATTCTCATGTGAGCCAGAAAGTGGTGCCATGAGGTCTGGCTTTTGGCATGGAAGTGTGAAAGAATGTGGGTTTATGGCATGGCTATTGAGGCCATGTGGCCCTCACCATTTGACTTGCAACAGGAAACAAGACACAGCATGTTATCAAAAAGATATCACAGGAGAAGGCATATGGATATAGAAAGCAGAAAACAATTTTTCTATACACATATAAACATCTATAATTTCCCAGACAAATTTCCTCCTGTGGCCTCCAGACCTTGCCAGACAGTCAATATTGTTTGTCACCCTCTCAGTGGCCAGCCCAAATTCATTTCTTTGTAAAACAGTAACAGCTACCCCTTCATCTCTTTGAGATGAACCAACCCAAACCAGAGACATTTCATCTCCTGCTGGCTTTCCCCAAGATTTAGTTTAAAAAGTGCTCTGCCACCTTTTTGATTTTAAGCTCCAGCAGCCTGATTCCTTCTCGGGACAAGTGGGGGCCATCACTTTTGTACAGATCCTGCTTGTTCCAAAAAGCATCCCAGTGCCTAACAAACTTAAACCTTTCCTTCCTACACCATTGTCTCATCTGCACATTGAGACTCCTAATTTGTGCCTGTCTAGCTGGCCCTGCATGTGGAACAGGCAGCACTTCTGAGAAGGCTACCTTGGAGGTCCTGGCCTTGAGTCTCCTGCCTAGCAGCCTAAATTATAACTCTACATCCAACATGATTCCCTCCCATATTCTGTTTGGAGAGAGTATGCCAGCCACATATCCTGTTTGCTCCTTCCCATTAAGCGCAATGTATACAACTGAACTGTTGTGTTGATGGACAGTACTGGAATGAATAAAGACGGGGGAGTGATTTCTTTGAAATCTCTGTCTCAGCATAGTTTTCTTTTCTCCCATCAAAGAATATAGATTATACCCATCAGCAGGACTAATTTTTCTTGAATGGTGGAGAAAGTTGCCATGAGAATGTTTGAAAATCCCTGGACGAACATGTTAATGGATAATGGCTCTGCTCAGAATCCCTTCACTGCCTGGCTAGAAAGGACTGCAGAAGATTACACAGAATGTCAGGGCAGAGTTTATTAAACATAAACTGTCTCTGAATTTTCTTTAAAATATAATCGGTGGCTGTAATCTATATTGCTCACTTACATGCAGCTTTCTTCATTACTAGCGCAGTAGCATTACTGCTTCTCAAGCTCTTTTTGAAACTATTTCAGATCTGAGAAGTCTTTTAGGACAAGGAGCACTGCAGTACCAAGAAGGAAAGCAGCCCTCTTTCATGTGCAGATGTGTGGAGCGCAGCTGTATAAATGTACTGTCTATATCTTTAAGTGCTAAATGAGAGAGATTCTTTGCAAAATCCGTCACACAAACTGGTCCCTCACATAACCTGGATTTGTTTGTGCTAATGTGTCCCGTAAGCAAGTTTCCCTTCCTGCAATTAAAATCTCTTGCTTCTTGTTCTAACCAGAGTGGTCAAGGTGAACAAATGATCCTTGTCCTATTTACTTCAACCTTTTAGGACTAGTCAGGAATCAGATTTCCCATCCCACAGGAAATTCCAAACTCCTGACCTGAATTACATTTTTTGTTCTGAATCAGTAAGAAAACGGACATGCCTACAGTGCTCGCAAAAGGAACATTTTCATTTCAGCTCCTATCCTGAAAAATGTGACTATTTCCAGAATCTCAGTTTTGATAACATTCCCCCCCCCCCCCCGGTCAAAACTTCATTCTAGTAGAAAACTTAGGCAGGAAGAATAAAGCCCTGTTCCCTGTCAAAACGCCTATTCCATGTCAAAACTGTTGCGGTGCTCGAAAAGTTATTTTGGGTTGTGCAATAGCTTTGTTAGGAATTTCCTGGTTGGGTTTAGTTTTATCTGCAGAGGATTCAGTGCTGCGTTCACCAAGGCTAACAAACAACTGGGGGAAAATGTTAACTCTCAATCAGTTGATGTAGTTTACTTTTCTTAACAAGTTTCAATACAATACAGCTATCTGTTTTGTCCCCCCCCCTTTACTGGGGATTAAAGCAACCTGGATGGGAGGGTGGCATTGTGGGTTGGGGAAACAATGGGAAGAAGAGTTAATTCCCTCTTTCCACTACATTGCCCTGATTTTTTTTGTGGGGGAGGGGATATGCTCCATAGGGTGGCCATAGGGTGGCCTCTGGAGACCTCCTGCAATTACAATTGATCTCCAGACAACTAAGATCAGTTCCCCTGGAGGAAATGGCTGCTTTGGAGGGTGGACTCTGTCTGGCATTCTGTCTTGCTGAGGTCCCTCCCCACTGTACCCAGCCCCCCCCCCAACTCCAGGTATTTCCCAACCCAGAGCTGGCAACCCTGTGCTTTTTAGAGTCAAAAGACTACTCTGGAGTTCCAGTTACAGAGCTACAATATCACGCATAGTTTGTTCCTAATAAACACAGGTACAACACAGAGAGACACATTCTAAGTCAGGACGTTTTTGAATGCCACATGCTGTATAACATCTGCCATCATTTGTTATCATGTGTTATATCTCAGGGTTTATCTGTTTCAGTCAGCTGGGAATTTGTTGATGCTCCTCTCCTTTGTACATTTCCAAAAATCTGTACAGAATCTGTCCTAATTTCTGACATTGCTATAGGGTAGCTTACTAACTTTTGAAGAACGTGGTTATATACAGTTTTCCTAGTCCCGTACTGATTTTCACCACCCTTATGACCATCCACAAGCATAGTGTTATTGTTCTCACAACCATTTTCAGCCTTAAGACAAATTCCGGCCTTATTTGAGAAAGGAATGTTATCTCCGAGGCAGCAAATCTGAGCAGGGTGGGTGGGTGCTGCTGGAGGCAAAAGAGCATTTGTAGAATCCTCTGCTCCTATTTGAGAATTATCAGTGCTCCCTCTAGTGGAAATCAGGAGATCAAAGCCATGTACATTTTGACTAACAAAAGGAAGATGGAATCCACAATACTTACTTTAAAAGGAATGGAACAATTTTCCATAACAAATTAGAGATTTCCCCAAAACATGCCTCCTACTTTCATCTGTGAGCTTAGAATTCAGGAATAATAATATAGGAGTTTGACAGAAACAATTGCCATTTCATCAACATTTCACCAAATGTCCTTCTTTCACTTAAGGTAGTTTGGTGTTAAGTATAGTGATGCTCTGTCTTCTCCTGAATTCTGACAATCATACTTTCCGGAATTCTTGGATACCTATATTCCCTTTCTGCTAGGATTTCAAGATGATCCCAGAGGCTCTAGTAGGGTTGCCAACTCCAGGCTGGGGAATCCCTGAAAATTAGGGGTGGAGTGAACTCTGTTGAGGCCAGGGTTTGGGGAAGGGGAAGGACCTCAGTGAGGTATGATGCCTTAAGTCCACTCCCCAAAGTAGCCATTTCCTCCAGGGGAACTGATCTATGTTGTCTGTAGATCAGTTGTAATTTCGGGAGATCTCCAGGCCCCGCATGGAGGTTGGCAACTCCAGAAAAGTAAGGAATTCGTAGGAGAAGATTCTCCATGGCTTGGATGCAGTGGCGCATTTCCATGAGGAAGAGGATTTCAATTCACAATGTGTAAACTGCTTTCCTCCCTCTTCCTTCTATAGCCCAAAATGCTGCTCCCAGGGAGAGGAGACCAGGAACAGCATTTTGGGCTGCAAAGCAAGGGGGGAGGAAAGAAAGACTCACTCCACGGATGGAATCCCTCTGCCCATGGAAATGCTCTGTTGGATCTGAGCCACTGTATGAATGGTAGTCGACATGCTACAAAAAAGCCAGTGCATAATTTGAAACAGATAATCCATGTTTGTCATAATTCATACATTACTTATTGATAGCTTTACCCATTGAGAATGTCAATCCTCAGGTCTTCTTGTATAAAAACCTTTATAAACTTATATATAACAAGAATGTCAATCCTCAAGTCAGCCAAAAGGGAAAGAAATGGAGAAATTATTAGCATTTAAAGGATGCAGAGAACAGAATTGATGTAGCATGGATCTGAAAGCAAACTGCAAAGTATCTGCCAGTTTTATCTCTGTTAGTACTGAAGCCTTATGGTTTTTACATATTTGATGTCAAGCTGAAATCTGATGTTTCCTTTTGGTGAAACTGTAATTAAGGGCCAAACTACCCATTAAGCAGGAGATCCATAACTGATCTCTCAACACTCTTTTGGACTGAAATGTGTGTACAGGTGTGTTATCCCCCCCCCCTTCCCGGAAAAACAGTTGGCAGCAAGCAGGAGCTGGGGAGGAGGATAATTTTGATCAGGAAAATTACATGGGGTAATGTCTCCTGCCATGGTATTTCATTGAAAAGGGTGGGGGACAGGAAATTAAATGTTCTGAACTTGTGTAACAGGTAGCTTGGCCCTGAAAATCTAACAAATGACTATACAGGAACATATGGAGTAATCTTATACTGATTCAAACCATTGGTCTACCTTGTGTAATACTGTCTACTCTGATTGGCCTGGCTTTCTGGGGGTGTCTCAGTGCAAATGAAGTGAATGTTTAAAAGCCCACGGACTTAATTCCCCCCCCCAGTTTACCAAAATGTGATTTTATATGTAATTGAAACACAAATAGTATTTAAAAGCTGCTGCAGGAGAATGAATGCTGTGTTACGACAAATGTTAGTTAGCCACTGCCAGCTTGTTGGACTTATGACAGCTCTGTACTTTACAAGATAAGATGTTTGCTTGCCTATATGTAAATGACCTACATGGAGATACACACGTCTTTTAATAACTCATGCACATGCTTCTGATACCTCTGATCCACAAATGTGCATGTATAGACACTTAAATATATTTGTGTCTTTCCCTTATATTGCAGAAAACATTGCTGTAAAACTGGTGTATGTGCAGCAAACACAATTGCTATTTAAGCCTGCACACTTAAGGACACTTTCCTGCAAGTAAGCTCTATTGAATAAAATGGGACTTACTTGTGAGTAAACATGCTCTGTTGAATAAATTGGGACTTATTTGTGAGTAAACAGGCTTAGGATTGCTCCCAAAATATGGAGCTGGGCGGCACTGACTGAATACAAACCTCTAGTTACTTTGCTTTGCAGAAAGGAAATGGAAAAACCAAAATCAGCTGTAAGGGAAGATGTTGTAAGCCTTGAAAATGGCAACTGTTTGGTGAGTCAGATCCAAGATCTTCCTGAATGAAACATTTTTGGGAGGGGAGGAAATGAATGGGTACATGCCCACTCAGTGCTTTCTCCTTGTCTTTTCAACACAAACGATGCACAAGCTCAATGACCAAGATTGCCAAACCCAAAATATATCCCACATGGTAGTGTTTTTCAGAAATCAGGAAACTAGCTGAGCAGGGAAAAAAATCACAAGACTTTAATTAACATGTCAGGCTTCCTTCCAAATAGTTATTATTTTTAACATTGAAATTTTGTCTTTTTTCCATTTCAGTCAAGAGAGTTAGAATGAAAACAGTTTCATGTCTTTTCTAAGAACTGTTGTCTTTTGGTTGAACTATTAACAAACTTTGCAAAACTACCCAGCAGGTCTATCAGTCAGCTAGCTGTCAATGGATGGATTGATTGACTGGTCCTCTTGCTTTGGTATGGTTTGATATTGTTTTTGTTTTAGATGATCCTGCAGTTACAGTTAGGTTTGCCAGCTTTGGGTTTGGAAATACCTGGAGATTTTGGGGGTGGAGCCTGTGGAGGGCAGGGTTTGGGGAGGGGAGGGACTTTGATGGGGTACAATGCTGTAGAGTTCACCTTCAGAGTAGACGTTTTCTCCAGGTGAACTGATCTCTGTCACCTGGAGATCAGTTGTAATAGAGGGACATCTCCAGCCACCACCTGGAAGCTGGCAACCCTAGAGTTGATCATCATAGAGAGGGATTGGTTTTTGAGGGTTTTATTTGAGGTTTTATGGTGATTGCTAGTTATATAATTATGGGATTATTCTATTGTTATGAGCTCTATATTATAAAGCTAATTTGGGGTGACCATGCTCGATGTGCTCCCTCAGCCACAGGCTGAGGCGGCCGCCACTCACGCTGGGGATACTGGCCACTGGCCGCGGTCTCTGCCCCTGCCCACAGAGGCGCCGCCGGAGTGAATGTGCCCTGCGATTCGAAGCGAGAGCTGCTTTGGCGTGGCCACGCTCTATGCACTCCCTCAACCGTAGCCTGAGCCAGCCGCCACTCATGCCGGGGATGCTGGCCACTGGCTGCAGATGTGGCGCCAGGGCAAACGTGCCCTGCAATTCGAAGACACCATGGTGGAGTCTTGCCCCGCCACCCAAACAGCTGCCGTGTCTGTCCTTTCCCGAGTGCCCATAGCCAGCCAGGCTGCACGCAGCCTGACGATGGATGGGCCGCACGTGCCACCGGGGAGCCGTGGCCCGAGCCTGCCACCGCCGTTGCCTGAACACATGTTGCCGCCCAGCCTCCATGCAATTTGATGATGGGCGGCCTGGCTGCTCCAGCTGGGGGGCGGGGGCTTGCCCCAATCCTGCTGCCCCCGCCGCCCTCACCTGAGCCTGGCTACAGGCTTCCGGCTGCCCTGCGCCCAGATGGCGGCCGCGTCACCCACTCCAGTGCATGGGGGTCGCCTCTGGCCATGCCTGATCCTGCTGCTGCTGCCAACTACATGCAGCTGGCTGGCCTCTCACTGGGCACGGGCCAGCACACCACCGGCCCTGAGGCTCCTGGAGGTCACCCAGCCACTCCCTTGCCCCCCAACTCCGGGGGGTTGCACGGGGGGGAGAGATTGGGAGACTAGGGGCACCTCCGTCACACAGTGCTAGGGTTCGTTGTCTTCCTCCACAACGGACTTTGCTCCTAATTTTAAATATTGATAAATAAATGTTTGCAGGGGGAACCTAATACCCTCCCCTCAGGCCTAACAGATGATGCCTCCATCTGTTGCTTGGAGAATGGAAGATCCTGGGCTCATTCCAAGGACCTCCTCCCTCTCTGCGAACAGGTAGTTGCAGTGATACACTGCCACTAGAGAAGGGAGGAAAGGGGCAGAGATGTTTTCCCCTGAGCTAGACTTCCACTCTTGTCCCGTTTTCTACAGAAAAGGAAGAACATGAATGGATGCTTAGCTTCCATCTGGCAAGGACAGGAACTATTTCCTCCATGTTTGCCTGGTAAAGGGGGAAAAGAGAAGAGGAGCTAAACCCTGTACTTTTGTGGACTTAAAGGGACTGAAGCCTCTGCTCTTCCCAAATCTCTGTGGAGAAGGGGAATAATAGGAGCAAATGTTTACTTCTCACTCTCCTTGGCCAACTTGCTGCACATGCCCAACCCCTCAGCTATTATATCAGAGCTATCGGTCAAGGACTGGACTATCCAAAATTACATTCTTTCATTTTAATAAATGATTGATTCATTTAGAACGTTTTAATAATAGGGACCAGTAACTCTGGATGTGGTTTAAAGATGGACCACAGTTGCTTTAATGCTTTTTATTTGCATAGTAGTTCTTCAGCCCAAAGGATATTTGCCACTTTTTACCACCTATTAAAAAATGAGTACATAAGCATACCTAATGGCCTGAATACCCCAGTTTGGCCCAAGCTTTTCAGGGCTTGAGAGCTAAGCAGGTTCAGCTATAGTCAGCACTTGGATGAGAGACCATTGAGAAAGACTGGGGTTGCTGTGCAGAGAAAGACAATGGCAAACCACCTCTGCTCATCTCTTGCCACGAATATCCCATAGTTGGGATCACCATGAATCAGTTGCAACTTGATGGCACATTCTCTCCCAAAACATACCCATGAACAACTAACAAGAAGTAATCTGAGACTGAGCAACCACTTCCAGTTTAATATGGGGGGAGTCATGGCAATGCCAACATCCAGGTGGGACATGGAGATCCCCTGGAATTACAGTTCATCTCCAGACTACGGAGATCAATTCCTCTGGGGAAAATTGATGCTTTGGAGGGTGGACTCTGTGGCATTGTACCCCACTGAGGTCTCTGTTCTCCCCAGGCTCCATCCCCAAATCTCCAGGAGTTTCCCAACCTGGATCTGGCAACACTACCCCCCCACAAACACCAGTGGCCAGGGGGAACCAGACAACCCTTGGAGAGCATTTTCAGGCTTCCTATCCCTAGACCAATCCTATGGATTTTTTCAAAGTAAGGCTCCCAACACTGCCTTGATAAATGCCAGGAGAATTTTGGGGTGTCACTTCCAGGTGACACTCGAGGCTGCCTCCCCTAGTCTCTATGGTCCTTAATACCATGAAGACTAGGGCAAATTCCTAGAGTATCACAAACACAAGGAACAAACAATTGGAAAATGAACATGAAATGTTGCATATCTAGGGAATTACTTTGCTCTTCCTAAAGTTGTTAGGTGGCGGGAGTAGTGTTGCAAAAGTGTAGTTAGTTTCCAGAGGTTTAAAGATCTTTTTCAAATTAGGGTTAAGCGGGCTGGGGCAGAGCCTACAAACATCTGAACCACGTGTCATGTTTTGCATACATGGCATAACCCACAAAAGAATAAGAAAGGGGAACTAGAGCATACCTTCCCCCAAAAAACTTAGGAAAATAACATTGCATGACCCTTTTTGATAGAAGGCCCAATCAAATATCTGGGCAGGAGGAAAGTAGCACCTCATCCCTGCTGCGCAAGAACCAGTAGAGGCCCTTTGGTGCCTTACTAGTGACCTCATGAGTGACTGAGTTTCAGGGAGAAACTGATCCCAGCCTGCCAGGTGCATTTCAAACAAACAAAATCGACTATATTTACAGGTATCCCAGAAATAGCAAGTTTGATATGAATACTTCCTGCCCCGGTTCAACTCGCAAAAACACTTTTGAATTATATGGCTATCAGTGTTGATGGGTGTTAAAAGTTTGTGGGAGATGAGTTAAGCTCGTGCTGTTTTTTTCTGCTAGGAACAGGTTTTGAGAACAAAAGGCTTGGCTTGCGCTGGCTTGATAGATAAATATTCTATTACGGAACAAGCTTAATCTATATACATTGTATTCAAAATGTGCTTCTATGGCTGCATTCGCTTTGCGTGCTGTAGAACTGGCTCTGTGGTCTTGTAGGTAGACAAAGCAGGTTAGATCCAGCCACCTTTTCCCTCTCAATCTCACTCAATCCTCCTCCCTTCTGCAGCTCCCATTCCACACGGCTTTTGTGCATGTAGGTCTCATGCCTCCTCACTTTTTCACGGGCAGAAAAGCTGGTTGGACCCAATCCAGTGTCTATTTCCTTGCTCCTTTAAAAATTGGTCATCTACTGATATAGCCCACTTAATCCGAATTGTTTTAAGTTCAAATTGTTTTAAGTTTGATTACAGCAAAAGTCATTTTCTACGGTGCATAATACCACTGATCATTTTTTTTAAAAAAAAGTAGTTTGGCTGTACGGGAAGCAGAGAGAAAAAGCTGCACAGATGCAGTATATTGCTTTGCCAACGGTTAGCGCTGGCATAGCGTTCCCATCACAGACTCCTGTTTGTTGGAATGTATAACTCAGTGTTGCAAATTCCTTCTTGGCAGAGACTTGGTTCATATGATATCAGTCTTGGGAGTTAGTTTTCCTTCACTAATACTGAAAAATGTAGATCAGCTGCCTCTTTCTGAAATGTATGAAATTGCATAGGAACAGTAGGCAGACTGTCTTTAGATATTGGCATTTAAATATATATATTAGCTCCATATTGTTTCTTTCCGTTCTAGCAATTCGTTCCCAGTATGGCAAATAGCACAGGTTTAATCTGGCATCTGTCAAGGACCCGAGAGGCTGTGCAAATGCACTGAAGATATGATCTCTTCTGGGGCCCATTGCAGGCATTGGAAATTAAACTGGATTATTCCCATTCAAGCAGCTACAAAATAACCTATTGCAGCTGCATACGAGGATGAAAACCTTAGACAGATGTTTTCCATGTTCAGGAAGAGCTGGCCTGTGGATTCTCTATTGCTCAGGCCCCAAACTAGAATCTTAAAGGGTTTGTGCTGCTTACAAAAGTTTCACTCAAATTGCCTTGGGGCCCCCAGAGCATCTGTTTTGTCCTGCTCCAGCTGGGAACTCAGAGCCTCCACGAACCAGGCAAGGCCTTATAAAGCTGAATCATCACAATGGAAAACTGCAGAGAGCAAGTGATTGCAGCCATCATAGCAAAGTCACTGTCCAGATCTACAGGGCAGATGACTCTTCCATGGAGAGCACAAAGGCGGATCCAAAGCGCAGCAGAGACTTTACATCCCAGTGCAAGTCTGTGGGCTGCCACCCTTCCCCTCTGCTAAAGCAGAAAGATCTGCCCTGAAGACTTTGAGTTGGGCTATATGTAGCTACTGAGCACATAAGGTCAGCAGGATGCCAGTGAAGGTTAAGTGACACTCTGGGGCAAAGCCTGATTTCCCCACAGTTCTTAGGAAGGGTTCATTGAAAGCCAGAGACTGAGCTATGGGAGGACCTTGAGCTAGATCAGAGCTCCCCAGAGTGGTTCCTGTGGGGTCCCATGGTGCCCGCCGATACTTTTTTGGGTGCCCTTCAAGTCTTTTTAGAAAGTGGGAGGGGCAGGTGGGGTGAGTTTAGCCTGCAGGGTTTCTGATTGGCCACTTAAGATCTAATCAGCTATGCGGATTAAAATAACATTATTTCATTGGCAGCTGCCTCCATAGTTTATTCTATTCTCTCTCACCCCTTGTAAGAGAACTGGTTTTTATGTCCCGGTTTTCTCTGCTTTAAGGAGTCTCAAAGTGGCTTACTCCCTTCCTCTCCCCACAACAGGCACCTTGTGAAGGAGGTGGGGCTGAAAGAGTTCTGAAAGAAGTCTGACTGGCCTAAGGTCACCCAGCAGGTTTCATGTGGTGGAGGACTGAGGAATCAGACCCAGTTCTCCAGATTAAAGTCTTTCGCTCTTAACCACTATACCATGCTGGCTCTCTTTCCTAGTGCATTTTTAAAATTACCCCTCCTCTCCTCTGCACTTGGGCTTCCTCTGTGTATGTAGCTCCGCCTGCTGCAGCCACTTTGTGGTTGTGCCCACCACCCTACGTCAGAATTCCAAAGATGCCCACAGGCTCAAAAGGGCTGGGGGCCCCTGAACTAGATTAAGGTCACAGGAATATCATCAGAGTCTGAACATCGTCCAGGAGAAGTCTCAGGCCTGATCTGAACACAGTTATGGCAATGGTGATCTATGTAAAGATATGAAATTAAGGATTACAGAGAGAAGGAAGCTCTAGGGTTGCCAGCCTCCAGGTGGGGCCTGGAGAGCTCCCACTTCTCCCACTGATCTCCAGCTGACAGAGATCAGCTCCCCTGGAGAAAATGGCTGCTTTGAAGGGTGGACTCTATGGCATTGTACCATGCTGAGGCCCCTCCCCTCCCCAAACCCCACCCTTTCCTGGATCCACCCCCAAAGTCTCCAGGTATTTTCCAGTCCAGACCTGGCAACCCTAGGTAACAGGGAGTTGCAAGCTAGGATCAGTCGCAGAGGTGTCTGGCAACACGGTGAAAAGAAATATGAATCTGTAGCAGATAAGAAAAACTAACTGCCTTGTTCCTTGCCATGGAAATGAAGGGCTATAAACTGTACTTGTGATTTCTCCAGTCCTAAAATGGCCACTCATGAGGCCTGCCAGCATTTCTTTAATTTGAAGTGCATGAAGTAAGTGTTATAAACTCACGGCAAGGGAAAAAACAGACACAGAGTCTGCAAAGCTTATTTCCGGTCTTACCAATAATATTAGGAGGAGATCTTTTGCTCTTGCATTATGCAGGAGAAGCTTATGGTTTACTTTATTTGACACACTTACAGATACAGAGGATGAAGTTGTCTCTAAAGACCTCAAAAATGCTGGATTATTTTAACCCTAGACAAAAAGTGACTTTGAAACACAGATATAGGCAAGCAATGCTGATGACTCTAGAGGCAGACCTCATCTGGTTAAGGCAATTAAAAGTACATTTGGAAAGACAGAAGATGAAGGCATAACTCTGCAGATCATCCCACTGACAAAGTGTGGCTGTTACACAAACAGAACGACTAGGTCTTGCGTAGATGTGCAACTGGCCAGCTCTGAAAAGACTGCTTTACTTCTGGAAGGAAAAAAATAAAACAAAGTCCTGGATCAAAGGGGTCTGGGGGAACAAATCTAAAACGGGGGGCCTGACTAAAGCTGAATCAGTTAAGAAACAAACAACAAAGCTACACAGAGCCACTTTTCTCAGTTTCAAGACTAATAGTCCTTTTATTTAGGAACTACATTCTAGATAGTGAAGCTTAAGAGAGAGAGACAGAACTAAACTCCCCTGGATGGGTCTGGATGGAATCTGGATGCAGAGAGGCATCCAGTCTCCATTGTGGATGTGTGTGAGAGAAGAGAGAGTGTGAGGGAAGGAAGGAAGGAAGGAAGGAAGGAAGGAAGGAAGGAAGGAAGGAAGGAAGGAAGGAAGGAAGGAAGGAAGGCAATTTCCCTGTAATCTATCAGTCTACTTCAAAGGACAGAGACAGGAGTGTAAACAGGAAGAAAACCTGTCTGTCTCACTGACTTGCCTGCAACCCCTGCCCTCCTTTGGAGGCTGAGGCTTGAGACAGCGTTTAGGCCTTCTTTTCCAACACCTACCTCTGCTACAGTGGCAACTATCACATAGGCTTGCCATTTCCCCCAGGGGGGCAGGGGTTTGCCTGCTTTAGGGGCCCCTGATCTGCCAGCCCAGATCCAGCTGGGGAGGGGGAATCTCCCACCCCCAAACAGCCAGGATCATGGCGGAGATTATGTCATCGCACTGGGCACGCCACTGGGGAAATACTCTAGCACTTGGCCTAAAAAGTTTATAGTATCACAGCGTTTTCAACCGAATGCTAGAGCGTCCCCCTGGCAATGTGCCTAGTGCAATGATGTCACTTCTGGGTGATGTCATAAGAACATAAAAGACGCCAATGTTGGATCAGGCCAAAGGCCCATCTAGTCCAACCCTCTGTCACACAGTGGCCAGAAATACCAGTGCCATCAGGAGGTCCACCAGTGGGGCCAGGACATTAGAAGCCCTCCCACTGTTGACCCCCCCCCAAGCACCAAGAAGACAGAGCATCACTTGCCCCAGAGCCCCTATCTATACCTTGTGGCTAATAGCCACTGATGGACCTCTGCTCCATATGCCTATCTAATTCCCTTTTGAAGCCGTCCATGCTTGTAGCCGCCACCACCTCCTGTGGCAGTGAATTCCATGTGTGAATCACTCTTTGGGTGAAGAAGTACTTCCTTTTATCCGTTCTAACCCGACTGCTCAGCAATTTCATGGAGTGCCCACGAGTTCTTGTATTGTGAGAAAGGGGGAAAAGTACCTCTTTCTCAACCTGTTCTTTCCCATGCATAATCTTGTAAACCTCAAGCATGTCACCCCTCAGTCGTCGTTTCTCCAAGCTAAAGAGCCCCAAGCGCTTTAACCTTTCCTCATAGGGAAAGTGTTCCAACCCTTTTATCATTCGAGTTGCCCTTTTCTGCACTTTTTCCAAAGCTATAATATCCTTTTTAAGGTGTGGTGACCAGAACTGCACACAGTATTCCAAATGAGGTCACACCATTGATTTATATAGGGGCATTATTATATTGGCTGATCTGTTTTCAATACCCTTCCTAATAATCCCCAGCATAGCATTGGCCTTCTTTACTGCAGTCACACACTGTCTCGGCATTTTCAGTGAGTTATCTACTACAATTCCAAGATCTCTCTCCTGTTCAGTCTCTGCCAGATCAGACCCCATCAATGTGTATTTATAGTTAGGATTTTTGGCTCCAATGTGCATCACCTTGCACTTGGCCACATTGAACCCCATTTGCCATGTTGACGCCCACTTGCCCATCCTTGTCAGATCCCTTTGGAGTGCCTCACAATCCTCACTGGTTTTCACCACCCTGAACAACTTCATATCATCCGCAAATTTAGCCACTTCACTGCTTACTCCCAACTCCAAATCATTAATGAACAAGTTAAAAAGCAGTGGACCAAGTACTGATCCCTGCGGTACCCCACTGCTTACGTCCCTCCACTGAGAAAATTGCCCATTTATACTCTCTGTTTTCTATTAATTAGCCAGTTTTTGATCCATAAAAGGACTTGTCCTTTTATCCCATGATTTTTGAGCTTACTTAGGAGCCTTTGATGAGGAACTTTATCAAAAGCTTTCTGGAAGTCAAGGTAAACAATATCAAACAAGGTAAACAATGTCATCGTGGTACGCGTGCCAGAAGTTCCCGATGAAGAGGCTCCATCCCCCCGCTGGCAGCAGGTAGGGACCTGGCAAAATACATATACATATCAAAATACATATCTTACAAAATACATGTTTCACCATGGAAATGCTGCCATTTTCTCCAAGGGAACTGATCTCTGTTGTTTGGGAATCAGTGTTAATTCCAGGAGAACTCCAAGCACCACCCGGAGTATGGCAATCCTGGATATTTGCGTGTCTTTCAAAATAAGACATTCACTTTTTTTTAAAGCTCAAGTATACAGGCTTAAGCAAAAGCTATGAAAGCAGGCATACAGGCAAAGGCCTAGGAAAAAAATTATTTTAAAACTTTGTATTTTTATTTTAAATTTACAAAATTACAACAAATACATACAACAAAATAAGAAAACAAGCAAAGCATGAAGAACAATAACAGGTTTCAACTAGGAGACAACAATGTATATAACAACAAATAGAATTATAATTATTTTTAAACAGATTAATAAAATACAGAATCTGCATACCTAGTAGGTAAGGCATCATTTTCAAATGTTGTAACATAAGTAAAAAATGGAAACCATTTCCCCACAAAGCTGGATTTTTGAAGGGTTTTCTGCATTTAACAGCTGAGAAGCGAACTTGTCCACTCCTATGATGTCCCAAAGTTTTGCAAACCATTGTTTGAGGACAAGAGAACTAAGTGGTGAAGGATTATGTTTAATATGAATAAAGGTGTGCATACTCAAAGAAGTGCAAAAAGAACTCTGTACAAGGGAGGCAGTGACATAAAATTGCTTGTAGAGAGAAGAAGAGCATTATCAGCATTCTAGATTCGGGGTCCCCAACATGGGTTCCATCGTACCCACCGATACTTTTTTCGGTGCCTACCCACCAAGTGCTTTTTGAAAGTGGGAGGAGCTAAGTGGGTGTTTGCAAAGCAGGGCACACGATTGGCTGTGTAGATTCAAAGGTATCTGTAATGTATTGAAACGATTACATGAATCACCTCATAGGACTCCTATGTTAAGCTTCGAGCCAGACCAGGCTCCTCTGAACGAACTTCCTATTGGTCGCTTCATAACAGCGACCAATCAGAACTGTGCCTTTTCCCTGCGAGGGAAAGACTTTCATTGGTCCTTAACTAAGCAATCTCATTGGTTGTTATTTGTAAATAGGCGTGGCTACATTAGCCCGGTTATGTTTAAAAGGAGCATAAGCTCCCACTGTTTTCTGTTCTGGTTTCTTACTGAGTTGAGTGCTTGTTCGTTACTTCCAATAAAGCTGAATCACTTGCTGAATCACTCTAAGAGTCCTTTGTTAGCGCGATCTAACAATTGGCGACGAGGATGGGATGTTAGAGCAGGTAGGCAGCCCTGCGGACATCCACACTTCGGACTCGGAAGAAAGCGAGCAGAGCACAGCAGCCGATCCGGCGGAGGCGCCACCAGCTCCGGTGCCCAAGTCTCCCACGATGGCTGGAAGCCAGAAGTTCGAGTGCTTCGAACCTTCCTCAGAAGACTGGGACTCCTACCTATCCAGGTTCGAGTTCCATCTGGAGACACACGACATTACAGACGAGGCCAAGAAACGGGCGTGCCTCCTGAGTTCCTGCGGGAAGGGGACCTTCGACATAGCCAGGTCGTTGGTGGCCCCAACTAATATAAAGACTGTCACCTACGCTGACATCACTGAGAAGCTTAAGGCTCACTATTCTCCACAGCCGTCGGAGATCGCCTGCCGGCACGCGTTTTACAAGCGGAGCCAGGCCGGAGGCGAGACCATCGCGGATTTCGTGGCGGCCCTTCGCAAAGCCGCACGACCATGTAATTTCCACAACGTGGAGGAAGCCCTCAGAGACCGTCTCGTCTGCGGTCTCAAAGATGAAAGGCTGCAACAGAGGCTGTTCGCCCGCACCACCCTGACCTGGGCAGTGGCCTACGACGAGGCCGTGGCCGCAGAAGCAGCAGATAAGTCCACAAGGGAGGTCCGCCAGAGGATGGCAGAGCCCAGCGTCCACTCTCAGCGAGACAGCGAGGGCGAAGAAGCGGACGATGACGTCAACGCGGTCCGAGGCAAGCGGACCCCAGCGAAGACTACCAGCGTCAAGCCGTGCTCCGGCTGCGGCGGGAAACACCAGCGCGACTCCTGTTGGACTCGAGACGTCAACTGCAGAGCGTGCGGGCGGCGTGGACACCTTGCCAGAGTCTGCAGGTCGGCGCAGAAGGACCCTACATCCAACAGCAGGACGGCACAGAAGACCACACCACCCAACGCCCGGGGAAAGCAGCAATCATCAGCACCAGAAGCAAGCTACTCGGTGACAGCATCCCTATCAAGCGCATCGGTCATCAATCGCACCAGTTGCCAGGGCAAGATCACCGTGACCCCACTCCTCGACGGCAGACCGTGCACCATGGAGGTGGACTCCGGATCTTCGGTGACAGTGATCTCTGCAGCATCCTGGCAAGCGTTGTTCCCAACCAGAAGCCGACGGCGGCTCCAGCCTGCGGAGACCCGAGTGTCCGACTTCCAGGGCAACCGAATTCCCCTGGCCGGACGGGACACTGCGGATGTTGAGTATAAGGGGAAATGTGTTAAACTGTCATTCCTGATTGCAGAGGGAGACCGGGTTAACCTGCTAGGGTTAGATTGGTTTGAGCCATTGGGCATCGGTATTTCTGGGATTAACAGGATGTCTGAAAATAAATGGGGCATGCTGTACGACCTGTTCCCTGATGTATTTGCCGAAGGGTTGGGAAGGTACAAGGGCCCCCCGGTTGCGTTTGACTTAGATCCGTCAGTCAAACCTATTAGGTTGAAGTATCGGAAAGTACCTGTGTCTCTCAAACATAAGGTGGAAAAAGAGATTGACAAACTAGTTGAGCAAGGGGTTTTAGAGCCAGTACCATACAGCAAATGGGAGACCCCGATCGTAACCCCTGTCAAATCAGATGGGTCCATACGACTATGCGCCGATTACAAATGTACGATTAACAAGGCGCTGCAGCAACATTCGTACCCGGTCCCGGTAATAAGCCACATTTTGGCTTCCCTGGGGGGTGGCAAGATTTTCGCCAAATTTGACCTGGCCCAGGCATACCAGCAGTTGCCTGTCACCCCGGAGGCTGCCGAGGCCCAAACAATTGTAACCCACCAAGGGGCTTTTAAAGTGAACAGGCTGCAATTCGGGGTCAACGTAGCACC
Organism: Gekko japonicus; assembly: GCF_001447785.1. Classification (NCBI taxonomy): domain Eukaryota; kingdom Metazoa; phylum Chordata; class Lepidosauria; order Squamata; family Gekkonidae; genus Gekko; species Gekko japonicus. The sequence continues at coordinate 505,104 of NW_015159726.1, read as the reverse complement.
TGGGATTTTTCAGGGCCTCATGGAACGTCTACTAAGGGGGGTACCTGGCACAGTGCCCTATTTTGACGACGTGCTGATTGCGGGCGGGTCTGAACAGGAACTACTGGACCGGGTTAAAGAGGTCCTCAGGCGTTTTCAAAATGCCGGTCTCAGAGTTAAGCGCTCAAAATGCACGCTCGGGGTGGAAAGTGTGGACTTCCTGGGGTTTCGCATTGACGCAGAGGGAGTCCACCCCACGGATGAGAAGGTATCTGCAATCCAAAACGCCCCCAGGCCGGTGAGTAAGAAGGAGCTCCAATCCTTTTTAGGACTCCTGAATTTTTATCATGCGTTTTTACCGCATAAGGCATCAGTGGCGGCCCCTTTGCACGCGCTTTTGCACAAGGAGGCAAAATGGAAGTGGGGGCAGGCCGAGGAAAAGGCTTTTGTGGGAGTCAAGGAGCTGCTGACATCTAATGCCGTACTCACGCATTATGATGAACACAAGCTCCTGGTGTTAGCTGCTGACGCTTCACCTTTTGGAGTAGGCGCAGTTTTAAGCCATCTGATGCCTGATGGGAGCGAAGCGCCTATCGCTTTTTATTCTAGATCACTATCTGCGGCAGAGCGGAACTATGCCCAGATAGACAAGGAGGGTCTGGCGTTGGTAGCGGCTGTCAAAAAGTTCCATGATTTTATTTTTGGCAGACGATTTTTGCTGGTCACTGACCACAAGCCGCTACTGGGGATTTTTGCGCCCGATAAGCAATTGCCAAATATCATGTCCCCACGCATGCTTAGATGGGCGATATTTTTGCAGGCTTACGATTTTGACTTAGAGCACCGGCCTGGGAAAGCGATTGGGCATGCGGATGCCCTCAGCCGGTGCCCGGTGCCGGACATTGGCGCAGACCCTGCCCCCGCCTGTGAGGTCTTGGCAATTGAGGAGCTTCCTCGACCCCCGGTATCATCCAGGGACATTGCAGCACACACGGCCAAGGATAGCGTGCTGTCCCGAGTATTAAACTGGGTTTGGAGGGGGTGGCCGGTTGGAAGCGTTGAACCGGAGTTCGGCCCTTACAAAAGCCGTCAAAATGAACTATCCATTTCTAAGGGCTGTGTATTATGGGGGAACAGGGTGGTGGTTCCTGACAAACTCAGGACGAGAGTGTTAGAGTCGCTGCACGAGGGTCACCCCGGTATGGTACACACCAAAGCGTTGGCCAGAGGGTATGTCTGGTGGCCGGGGCTGGACAAAGAGATCGAAGAATGGGTACGAGGGTGTCCCAAATGCCAGCAAGTCAGACCCGATCCCCCACAAGCTACACCCCAAGGCTGGGAGTCATCTGGTAAACCCTGGGCCAGATTGCATATAGATTTTGCTGGCCCTCTCCAAGGGCAAATGTTCCTAATTGTGGTGGACGCTATGTCCAAATGGCTGGAGGTCGTGCATATGAAATCGACCACATCACTTGCTGTGATCCATGCGCTCCGCCGACTTTTTGCCACCCACGGGTTGCCTGACGTCATCGTCAGTGACAACGGGCCTCAATTTGTGTCTGAGGAATTTAGGCTCTTCCTCACGAGTAATGGCATACGCCAAATGACTTCGGCCCCTTTCCATCCGGCATCTAATGGCCAAGCCGAACGGATGGTCAGGACGGCCAAAGAGGCCCTGGGTAAAATGGACGAGGGGGACTGGAGCCAGAGGCTGGGCTCTTTCCTTTTGCGGCAGCACACCACCCCCTGCAGTGCTACAGGCCGCAGTCCGGCCGAGTTGCTAATGGGGCGGGGGCTCACAACTCGGTTAAACAGGTTGCATCCGGATCTCACTGACGATCATTCCGAGCGTACCGACTCACAACCGAAGGTACGAATGTTTGAAAAAGGGGACAAGGTTCTTGCACGGAATTATGCTAATGGTCACTTATGGCTTCCTGGGGTAATATCCGACTCTGTGGGTACTCGCATGTATGTGGTACAGTTGGCTGACGGTCGAGTATGGCGGCGCCACATAGATCAGCTAAGGAGACGTTGGGCTAAGGACAGCGCTGACTCTCCGACGGCTGAATTCCCCAATGTTGAGTGGAGACCCCCAGAGCAGGCGGTGAGTACCGAAGGGCCCGGTACTGTCCCCGAGTCAGGGCAGACCCCTGTGTGCGGGGCTGAAACCCCAGTAGAGTTTGTGCCTGAACCAGGCTGTAGTGAACCCCACAGTGACTCACAACCTTGTGTGCCCATAGAGCCTGCACCGCTTCGCAGGTCTCAGCGTACGCGGCAGATGCCAACTTATCTAAAAGACTACGAGTGTAATAAAGTATTTTGGAACAGTTGATGTACAACAGCGTGACTTGAATGTATGTAAATAATAAAACAAATGGATGATGACTTAACTTAGGGGGGAGGAATTGTAATGTATTGAAACGATTACATGAATCACCTCATAGGACTCCTATGTTAAGCTTCGAGCCAGACCAGGCTCCTCTGAACGAACTTCCTATTGGTCGCTTCATAACAGCGACCAATCAGAACTGTGCCTTTTCCCTGCGAGGGAAAGACTTTCATTGGTCCTTAACTAAGCAATCTCATTGGTTGTTATTTGTAAATAGGCGTGGCTACATTAGCCCGGTTATGTTTAAAAGGAGCATAAGCTCCCACTGTTTTCTGTTCTGGTTTCTTACTGAGTTGAGTGCTTGTTCGTTACTTCCAATAAAGCTGAATCACTTGCTGAATCACTCTAAGAGTCCTTTGTTAGCGCGATCTAACAGTATCGTGTTAAACAGAGCTTCTGCCTGAAATGCTGAAGAGTTACTGTTACAGTTATGTGTAACCTTGCTCCCTGATATTTTGTGATTGGTCCCACCTCCTGTGGCAGCCATTTTGCGATTGTGCTCACTGCCCTGTGGCAGAATTCCAAAGGTGACCACAGGGTCAAAAAGGTTGGGGACCTCTGTTGTAGTTGAAGCAGTCAATCTAAGGCCTTCAAAAGTAGTCTATATTCCTTCAGCACATGAACACAAAACCACTGCAGACTAGGTCCAGATGCAAGTGACTTGTAATGTAAAAAATAGCAAGGGTTTGGCAACCTACGGTGTAGCTGCAGGGAATTCAGTCTTGCTGTTAAGCTATGTAACAGCCCTTGATCTGAGCATCACGAAAGGAAACCGCAGCACTTCAGAAGAAATAAGCAAAGACAGGCTTCAAGACTCTGGGAAAGCCAAGGATGTAAAAAATTAACATTGACGCAAAGCGTATCCAGCCGTCAAACATATAGATGCCTAGCATTCCATATTGGGGGGAAAAGTTAAAGTGGGGCTGCAAACATGCAGGAGATGACATCATAGAGTAGATGGAAGAACCCATACAGTTACTCAGACAGTCTTCTGAGACAGATGTAGCATAGCAACAGTTGTTTGCGCAAATGGAAAACCTGCAAGGAATCGGAGGGGCGGGGGAAGGAACTGATTTGTGGAACATTGTCAGGAACCTCAGAAGTGAAAATTCATTGCAATGGCATCATTCTGCATGACATATCTTAAGAAGAGCTTGGAAGATCTGACCTGCTGACATTGGGGTTACAGTCCAGAAGAAGAGCCTCTTCTTAAGAGAAGTGTGGGAGATTGTTAGGAGGGAGATTGTTGCCAATTCCAGGCTGGGAAATTCCTGGAGAATTGGGAGCAGAGCCTTGGGAGGGTAGAAATTCAAAAGGGAGGGACCTTAGTGAGATATAATGCCACAGAGTCCACAACACCCCCCCCCCCCAGAGCTGCCATTTTCTCCAGGAGAACTGATCTCTGTAGTTTGGAGATCAGAGTTAATTCCAGGAGAACTCCAAGGATGGCCTGGAGGATGGCAGTCCTGGATATTTGCCTTTGGACTGTGTTTCAAGCAGGTGTGGGGACTGTTGATCTTTGGAAACAAATTTATTTGTTCCCACACAGAAAAATCTTCAAATTCTGAAGCTGTCAGAATTTGGGTGTTTTCATGCAACTTTTGTGGAATAAGTGAACTTTTTTGGGGGGCAGCATCATTTTTCATTGAGGCTGTGCTTCTTTGCGGAATTGTGCATTTTTTGAGCACTCAAAGTTCATTATTTGGTACCTGGGAAATATAAATTGTGATTGCTATGCTGAATGTAGATGGGTTAGTTGCACGCAAACAACTGGATATTCCCTTTGGTGTTCAGTTAGTAATTAATGAACTGTGATTAATGATGCACAACACAACCTTCTAACATACATGCCCTTCCCACACAATATTGTAAACTTAAAAAAAAAACTATTAACACAAACATTCCTTTCCCCCATCTAGTCTAATGTCTCTATCAATAGATTGTCAAAAATCTTGGAGGAGCTCACAAACAACACTTTTCAAGTGGGCAGCTATGATCGTCTGTAGTAATAGATCAAAATTTGAGTATGGTAGTACCTTAAAGACCAATTTTTTCCCCAGGGTATAAGTTTTTGTGAGTCAAAGTTCACTTTGATAGATAACAGTCCAAAGATATCTGACAACGTGACCTTTGACTCATGAAAGCGTATACCGTGGAAAAAAATTCAGGTCTTTAAGGTGCTACTGGAAACAAGACATGGACCTGTCTATTTCTTGGTTCCCAGGATTGGTAACCATGCCATTCCAATTGCTTCTGAACATGGTGGCTCCCTTGGAAGTTCGCGGTGCAAGTTCCCCTGTTGTTGTTGTTCAGTCGCACAGTCGAGTCCGACTCTTCGCGACCCCATGGACCAGCTCCCGCCAGGCCCTCCTTCTTCCGCTGTCCTCTGAAGTTTGCTCAATTTCATGTTCGTTGCATCTATGACACTGTCTAACCATCTCATCCTTTGTTCCCCTGTAGTCCCCAAATATTTAATCACATCTGTTATATATTGCAGTCTGTATGCAGTACAGTTGCTTTAGAGATATTGCGGGACTGTCCCCAGATCAAGGCCTGCTGAAGTATCTCTCCAAAGATGATGTGCTGCTAGACCACGCTTTGTTTTGTCATGTGCAAAAAAGTGTTCAGTTTCCCAGAAAGATCAGATATGGAGACCCAGTGGATCGAGGAAGTACAAACGCAGCATATGCCAGCAACCTATTAACAGTGGGGAAATAGGCACAACAGCTGTGTGTTGAGAGCTCGCTCTCTCATCCATTGTTGCTGACTAGCACTGCTGATGAGTCACTGCCCTCTTTTACATTCTTTGCAAATTAGTTGTTTCCTGGTCATTACCTCTTCATGCCCCTCAGCTTAGGCTTTATGATGAAAGTGAGCTCCTATTCAAAGCTGGCTGTCTTTGTTTAATATTAGGAACTCCGGAGGAACAAACACCTTTTTCTTTTCAAGATTTACAGCTCTCTGCACTAGAGGGGGCATATAATAAGCAAACTAGGCAAGATTTGCTGTAGAGATTTATAGTAAATAGTTGTAGTTAAGTGTGGTAGACATTCACAGGATTGCCCTGGCCTGCATCTCCTTAGCAAGGCACTTCACAGTGGACAAGGAGAGAACTGGGCAAACTGGGCAAATCCATGGGGAAGGGAAGTGGTCAAGACTCAGGCCAACAATGAGGTTTACTTCTCAATGAGGCAAAACAATGACAACGACCTGCCACTGGGGTAGTATTTAAGATTGCCAGCAACCTGAATTTCAAAATCGTCCTTCGCCTTCAATAGAAGCTTCATGTGTGGAGTGGAAATGGGCACTTGAAGCTTTTCTTGGAGGTAAATATCATATTGAGCCTCTGTTAAGCAGACAGGACATTTTAAATCCAGGTGCTGGCAAACCTAGCTGTACTGTTTCAGACTCATGTGGCCAACTGTTGTTTCAGTGCATTCTCGCACTTTAAAATCTAGATATCAGGTTCTAGCCTAGAGTTCTCCCTGATGCGGTCATTTTTTAAAATACACACCGATTCTTTTTTATGAGGGACAATTCCATTGTAACTTGGAGCCCCATCTTGAATGTGAAGTGATATAATCAGGACACAGATTTATTGTCACAGTGAAAAGCAGGCCTTCCTAGAGTCCCTGAGGGATCCCAAGAGAAAGTTCAGCCTGTGCCCCCCCCACCCCCCCTCAGCTTTGGTGAAATGAGGGAACAGCAGAAAAATTAACCAAAGAGGCTTCCTTGCAAGAGTTACATTCCTGATCCCTATAAAAACTTTGGGGTCAGGGCTGACTTTAGCCAGAATCCTTTTAAAGATAAATATGGAAAAGGATGACAGGCAAGGAGAAGAAGTAAGATACCAAGTAGGCTGGAAGGAGTGTATTCGTTCTCTTAAGAGTAAAAGTCAGGGTAAAAAAACAGATGCTGAAATGTTAAGATCCAGGCCTGTTCTCCCCAGCACGGTTACTCACCCATTCTGATCCCTCTCCCTCACTGACATTACATTGTTAAGTAGGTATACCGTTTGCAAGATTTCCTGTGGCCACTAATTTAAATACCATAATCATAATTGAAGTGTCAGGATCGGAATGTCTAAGCCATCAGGATTCTATTTCAAAGCTGTTAATGGGAAAGATGCCACTGCATTTGGGTGAAGTTTGCTGAGAAGCTTCATATAGATACACCGAGGAAATTGTCTCCCAAGAAACATGCCAAACAGGATTGTGGACCTGGTAAAGACGAGCTCAGCCATCTTCTGCATACTGAGTCATTAACTTTAACTGGCTTTAAGAGCCATTCCTCAAAATAGTTTATGAGTAAGAGTCTTGAAAAGGTTGTGGCTTCTCAAATCCATATATTTCTGGATGAGATGGATTATCTAGATTCTTTTCAGTCTTGTTTCCATCCTAGTCACAGCTCTGAAACTGCCTTTGGGTGGGGCCATGATTCAGAGCATCTGTTTTGCATGCAGAAAGTCCCAGATTCAGTTTCTGGTGCACACACAGATCCCCGTGGCCAGTCAAAACAGACAGACAACACTGAAAGACCAATGGTCTGATTCAGCATGAGGTAGCCTCATGTGATCTATATGCTCAATTTGGTGGTCCTAATTGATAATATATGGCAGTATTCCAATGAGGAAGTACATACAAGTTGGTCCTCTTGGATCTTTTAGTGGCTTTCAGTTCCATCGATCATATTCTTCTGGGCTACCTGGTGGTACTGCCCTGAAATTAGTCCAAAGAGTGGGGTCCAGAAGATAGTGGTATACCAGGCGCAGCTGTTCCTGGAAAAAGTTTACCTGATTGCTGTCACAGATGTGAATATAGACTGGACTACTGTAACATGTTCTGTGCAGGGATGCCTTTGAAGGGGGCTTGGAAATTGCACCTGGTCCTGAATATAACAGCCAGAATGTAAACCAGAGCTTGTTAAAATGAATATGTTGAGCTAGTATTGTACCAGCTTCATTCAGTGTTCCCTCTAAGCTGAGTTGGTGTGAGCTAGTTCACAGTTTTTTAGCCTCTGGCTCACACTTTTTTATCTCAGCTCAGGAAGGACGGCTCCAGAGCAAACTGATTTATGCAGTAGGCAAATCGCTTGCTCACACCTTTAATGCCCGTAGCTCACAAGGTAGAATTTTTGCTCACAAGACTCCACATCTTAGAGGGAACATTGGCTTCATTACTTCCGTACATTTTCCGGCTCAATTCAAAGGGCTGCCCTGACCTTTAAAGCCCTTAAAGGCTTAGATCTAAGGGACCACCTTTACTTGTATGTTCTTGCCTGTGCTCTGAGATCAGCTGAGGGGCACTGTTGAAGGAAGCCACAGTAGACGCCAGTGTTCAAATATCTACCTTGCCATGGAAGCTCATGGGGTGACCTTGGGCCAGTTACACTCTCTCAACCCAACCGTCTTCATAGGAGTGGTGTTGTGAGGATAAAATGGAAGAGAATAATGTTGTAAGCCTCTTTGGGTCCCCATTGGGTAGAAAAGCAGAGAGTAAACAGTTAAACAAATAAAAAATGTCACAGGTATAATATATTGGAAACGACTGAAGGGTTTTTGAGGGAAAATAGTTGTACTGACAGGATTTTTGTTACTGCTGAATTGTATTTTTGCCCAGGGTCAGATGGAGGGAAGACTGCAAATATATATTCATAAATAAATGCATTATTTTATTTGTTTAGGGAATGCATATATTGCCTCTCAAGAGACCTGCTCCAAGTGGCTATGAATCATAACTTTCCTTTTCTGTAGGAAACAAATCACATAAGCAGATGACCTTTTTTCTGCTTATAAATGATGGTTACTTCCACATAGAGGTTTTCTTCAGTGCTCTTCTGGTTTCAAACAGTGGGGGGGGGCTTTCACACAACATTGTGGTGCAGTTGCCCACCTTCTGGGTTTTTCCTGGACTTGCTGTTCCTAAACCCCCAAACCTGGACTGTTTCCAGTGCAATGACATCACTTCCAGTGTGACCTATAAGCTATAAGTGATGCCATCATGTCAGTTGACACTCTAGCACTTGCCCAGAACTCTATAGTTAAACCACACAACTTTGGGCAGATGCAAGAGAATCACTCCAGCATGAAGATGTCACTTCCATGCTGTGCCAAAAGTGTTGTCACTACACTGATTACACCAGGATCATCAATCAACCCCCAAGCCATAAGTCCCTGCCTCCCCCACTTCCCACCAGTTGCAGGCCACCCAGGCCACCTCCCACCAGTTGCCTGACAACCCTAGGCTCAGCTGGGAGCCTGGGCTGAGCAGTGGGGGGGGAGGGGTTGCCATGCTGCAGAGGCACTGGTACTGCCCCTACCTGGTTATCATCAGGTTGGCATTTGTGCACTGATGTGGTGAGCAGGAAGGGGTAGGGAGGAGCAGCACCACGGGGGTCTGGATAGATGAATGCCATCTGCATGCTTCAATCCTGCATGCTGCAACATTTCCAACCCATTTCCCTTTTTGTCCACTATCACCCCTCCACCAGCAGGCTTTTGCCAGGTTTTATTTTGGGGGAGATAGGTAATAGATATAGCTACGGCCAATTGCACCCACCCACACACACACACTACCTGGCAAAAAGCATAAAAAGTTGTGGGGGAGGAGAGGAGAAAGCATGGAGCATATTTAGAGTGGCAATGACAGCAGAATGGAGAATTGTCCCTGCGCAGAATCCACTTTTGTTCTCAAGATTCAATATAAATGTGTGTTACCAAGTCAATAATGTTTTTCACAGCAAGAGGGGGGGGGGAATCACCTGTTTTTATATTATTGGGAAACTTGTTCTTCTAACACATAATGAACACCAATGATTTCATAACTATTTTTCTGCATTATTCTATTCTTCTAAAAGATGTCTCCCCAAAATGTTTTTGAACCAGTCTCATATTGGTGAGGGGGGAGTAAAGTTGTTTTTTTAAAAAACACAGAGAGTCATTGGAGCAGCGCTATAATGACCTCTGATAGGAACAAAAGGAGAATGTCCATCAAAGTGTTCGATGAGCCGTCAGCTGTTTTTCTCCGACTTATGCACTTGGGAGTGAAACTAACACCAGAAGCTAAAATTACACTCCCATCCCCCTGGGAAAGGGCTTTGAGAATCTAACATGGCCATCTTCTAAACAGCTTTATCTGTTCGCGGTCAAGAAAGCTGTTGGAGACAAAGTGATATGGCCGTCCACTCTCAGGCTGATTCCTGAACTAGACAATCCTGCTAAATATAGACTTGCCCCAACCCTATTGTCAAGTTTATTTCCTTCCTGCAGAGCAGGTGCTGCCCGCAAGAGGCAAGTTTCCTGTTTCTCTTTGTCACCACTTTCTCGTTTGGCGCTTGCAGCTGCTGCAGATTAAAGTGATGCACAACACAGACTGGCTGATGTGGCGCAATAGAGCAGTCGCAATATAGGTATTGGGTGGCTTTTCTTAAGCTCACAAAGTAGAGCAGAGGAGAGAGAAGGTGAAGGGAGTTGAGGTGCTGAAACATCTCTTGTTAACAAAACCACAGCCCGAAGGAACAACAAAAACCTCCCTCAAGATCAGTGTTTTGATTCAGTATCATTTTTTATTTCAATGGGAGAGTTAAGCATGTGCTTACATCTCTCCTAAAGATGGGATTGGTGGATTTTGGCAAGATGTTGGGCCTTGTTCACATGAATGCATGATGCTGCCTTATACTGAACCAGACTCTTGGTCCATCAAGGTCAGTATTGTCTACTCAGATTGGCAGCAGCTCTCCAGGGTCTCAGGCTGAGGTCTTTCACATCACCTACTACCAGTTCCTTTCTACTGGAGATGCCGGGGACTGGGTTTTGGACTTCCTGCATGCAGATCAGATGCTCTACCACTGAACCGAGCCCCCCTCCCCATTATCTCTCCCTTATAATAAAGCAGTAGTGGGGACCAACGTTCTAAAATGCCCGCCTTTAGTGTTTGGCCGGAAGAACTGCCACTCAGAAGACACTGGCTGGGTTGACTGGCTGCTTTGTGCAGTCCCGCCCAGCGTTTCAAGGTCTTTTGCATATGGAAGCTGATTGGACTTCACTCCATTCCACACCTCAAACTCCCCCCCCCACAAGGCAGTTGGAATTTTCAGTTGCATATGGGAACTACTGTATTCTGAGGTAACATATGTCCTCACTCACAACACATCACTTCCCCTTTAAAAGAAACAAACCCAATAACACAATCACGCCACACCACAAAGAAGACAGATCACACCACAAGCAGAATACCTCAAGGCAAAAAAGGATAGGAAAAGGTGCCAGCAGTCACCCCATTACTGCCACAGATGGTGTGCAGGTCCCAGGTTCATGTTTTAAAAGCTGCCTGGGGGATTATGGACCATTCACACACTTTCAACCATAACATACCTCATAGGGTAGTTGTGCGGATCATACAGGGGAGAGGAGAATGATGTCAGCTGCTTTGGTTCCCACTGCAGGGAAAGACTGCCCTTTCCCTAGGCAGAGGCTGGGGGGGGGGATGTAAAACCTAAGACAGACAGGCAGATAAAGGTTGGCTGATGGTTGCCTGGAAAGGACATAGGGTTGAAGCCTGCTGAGGATGGGGTCTGAGGAGCAGGAGGAAGAGGGGGACCTCAGACAGATACAATGCCATACTGCCCACACTCCAGACAAGCTGTTGCCAGTCTCCAGGTGACAGCTGGAGAGCTCTAAAAGCTTTGGTGCTAATTCAAAGTGTTGCAATGTATCGACAGAGTAGTGTTTTTTTACAATTGATCTCCAGATGACAGAGATCAGTTCCTCTGGAGAAAATGGATGCTTTGGAGGGTAGACCCTATGACATTATACCTGCTGAGTCCTTCCGCCCCGCCCCCTGCCCAATGCTGCCCTCTACAGAATCCACCCCCCAAACCTCCAGGTATTTCCCTCCTTAGAGCTGGCAACCCTACATTCCCCTCAGTGCCTGTTGGTAGGCAACTAAGCTTGGTCCTGTCACCTACTTTGGCCTTTGGGAGAAAACACATTGGGGGCAGTCCTGATAGGGTTGCCAACTCCAGATGGGAAATTCCTGGAGACTTGAGGGATGGAGCCTGAAGAGGGTGAGGTTTGAGGAGGGGTGGGACCTCAGACAGGTACAATGCCATAGACTCCACCCTCCAAACCAGTCAGTCCCTCATAGGGAACCATTGTTGCCAATCTCCAGGTGAGGGCTGGAGAGCACTCAGAATTACAACTGCTCTGCAGAAGGGAGGGCAGAAGTCAGCTGAAGTCAAAGGGGCAGATAATGGTAGGTTGATGGTTAGCTGGGAAGGAGATGGGGTTGCCAACTACATGCTGACAAATTCCTGGGGATTTGAGGGGTGGAGCCTGGAGAGGGTGGGGTTTGCGGAGGGGTGGGACCTCAGACAGGTAGAATGCCATAGACTACACCCTCCAAACCAGCCATTTTGTCCTGGGTAACAATTGCTGCCAATCTCCAGGTGAGGGCTACAGATCACTCACAATTACAACTACTCTTCAGGTAGCAGAGATCAGTTCCTCTGGAGAAAACAGTGGACTCTGTCATTATACCCTGCTGAGGTCACCACAGCAAATTGACACTGTTTGCCCAAAGCCAGAGCACTGCCCCAGAGCCTCTTTCTAGATTCCGTTGTATTGCTTTCACAACAGGCTTTACTGCTAGTAGTAATTATATTCACTGGTGAAATGCCATAATTATGTTAAGCAGGAGGGTGGAGAGTTTACATATATGGTAGGGATTTGGTGCCTCCTATTCTGGGTGTGGGTGTGTCTCTGTTAGTGGGGACTAGGCTGCCCACCAAATGCAACAGCCAAGGAAGGCAGGGATTTCCATCATGGCTGTGTCTTGAGCACTGAAGATTGCAATGGGGACAGAATACGGTCCCTGCCCTTGGTGACCCCAGAAGCATCATGTGCATTCTTTATTGTGCCCCCCCCCCCATCTTGTGAAATGGTCTGCCTGAGGAGGCCAGAAAGGCTCCTGCACTTATGTCATTCCACAAGCTATGCAAAACAGAATTGTTTAGGAGGGCATTTCGATAAAGGTAATAGGGAATGGTTGGCCGCTGTGCGAGGCAGAATGCTGGACTAGATGGACCATTAGTCTGATCCAGCAGGGCTCTTCTTATGTTGTTATCACTATGAATGGTAGGTATTATGCAGGGCTCTTTTTGTAGCAGGAACTCCTTTGCATTTTAGGTGACACACCCCTAATGTAGCAAATCCTCCAAGAGCTTACAGTAGCCCCTGTAAGAAGAGCTCTGTAAGCTCTTGGAGAACTGGCTACATTAGGGGTGTGTCACCTAATATGCAAAGGAGTTCCTGCTACAAAAGGAGCCCTGGATGTATTTGTTGTTTGTATTATCCTGCTCTTACTGCATTGACTACTTTGTAATTCTGGTTTCTGCATCACTTGACATATCATGTCTGATACATTTTTTGCACAGTTTCTCATTTTGTAATCCTAGTCCTACCGCTTCGCTTATTAGTAGATGTCTACTTTGGTCCACCATGCAGGGATGTCAGCCTCCAAGTGGGACCTGGCATCCCCTGGAATAAATTACACCTCTTCTCCAGACTTTAGAGATCATTTCCCATGGACAAAATGGATGCCTTGGAGGGTGGCTTCTGTGGCATCGTACCTCAGTGAGGTCCCTGTCCTCCTCAGGATCCATCCCCAAATCTTCAGGAGTTTCCGAACTGGCAACCCAACCCTCCTATCCCCCACCAGTGGTCCGGGGGGGGGGGATCTGGTAACCCCACCACCTTGACATCTGTTAGAGGTGTGGCAGAGACTTCTACACAGACACAGACAGACACTACAGAAATGTTCCAGTGTCTTAACTAATCAAAGTTAACAGAAAGATGAGAATTTTAACAAGGCCTCCTCTGAAATGGCGCCGCTTGGTGTGTTTTAAGCAAGAACGGGACACAGAGGGTACTATGGAAGAGAAGCCAGGATAGATCATTACATCTACTGCATGATCAGAATCCGGACCACAATACTGTGTAATCATTTCTCTGCCACTGTAGCAGCAGGCCCGTAGCTACCGTGGGGCATCTCGGGGCCTGGCCTCCCTGACTTACCGCCAAGCCTCCCCAACTTCCCATCCAGCCCAGGCACTCCTTTTTGGGGGGGGGTGCAGGAGTGTGTGTGGGGTGCCCCCTGACTTATTTAAAGCCCCCTGAATTAAAAAATCCTGGCTAAGGGCCTCTGTAGCAGGTACCTGGGAAATCCATTGTCGCCATAACACAACAGAGAGAAAGAATTATGGAGTACTTGTCAGATCACAGTTCCATCTAGAATACCTCCCTCTAGGAGTGGGCGTATGTTTTCCTGTTGAGCTTTGCTTCTCCCCATCCATATGTACCTGTCTCCAACTTCAATGTGAATTCCTGCTCCACCACCTCCCATGCATCAGGCAAGTTTCTCCCACTCGCCTTGCTATCGTGCAGATTTTACACTTTCCAACATTTTCAGACATTGGGCACCCCCATCTTTATCTGCTCTAACCATTATTCAGTGCCCCCTTTTAAAATGCCTTTTAAAAAGACTCTGTGTGCATGACCACAAGCTACAACCAGTCAGTTTGGCCAGACAGGAAGATGGTAGGGAGGTGGTTTGATTTGAATGCCTTTCATAACACCTGACTAATCAGTGCTCTCCCTGAAACAGGAAGAACTGGCTGCTCCCAGACTCAACTCGATTCACTTTTGATGTTTGTACATCTGTCTTGAAAGCCATGATGCTGGATCTACTGTGTGGGCTAACCCCTCAAGGTAAGTATGTCAGAACACATCAGGACAGCAGATTTTCCAGATATCCTAAAAAACCCTGTCTCTTGACTTGTGTGATGCATCTGGGAATATGCCATTCACGGCATGGTTCTGAATTATGGATCACCTGATGACTGTCATCTCTGTGCATACTGCACATTTTTGCCCTTGACTGGACAGATGATACTGATTTAGAAGCATCATTAAACTAATTTGCTTAAAATACTTATACCCTTTCTTTTAAAGTAAAAATAATCAAGGTAGCTAACAAAAATATCTTTAAAAATTAAATGCTATCCATTAAGATTTGTTTTAAGTGGGCCAAATATTGGAAAAATGAAAATCCACCACGATTAGAAGAAATAAAATATAAAATGTTGGAAGTAGCGGAAATAGACAAGTTAAACTCGATACTACAGGGGAAAAGTGAAGAGATTTTTTTTTTTGAAAGATGGGCTGGTTTATATAGATGGACAGAAAGTGAAAAATGACTCTAAAGAATATATGTATTTATTTGTAAACGCAAAAACTGTTTTAAAAATTTAATAAACAAAAATTTTTTTTAAAAAAGATTTGTTTTAAGCATCATAAAGAGTATTGTGCTCGGTAGCCTGATATAGATCCCTTGAAGAACAATCTCTTGGAAGAAGGGGAAAAATCTTGCTTTCTTTCCCCCCAGCATGACCAGCAATTTGATCTCCTTCCTCCTGTCTGGGCCTCATGCTGCTGCTGCTGCTGCTAAAGCAGTGGCTTCCTGGGGCTTGGAATCTGTGTGGCTGGCTAGATGGCTATGACTCATTTGGAAGGAATGAGACTAATCTATGCACTGTTCATCTTCTCTCTGTCACAGATGAGCCTCAGCGCTAGACGGATCTGCTGTTTTATAAGGGATTGAGGCTGAGTCCAATTCTTGTTGCCATTGGAATAGCTGGACATTTGAGATCAACAGGGGGTCAAAACCAGGGCCATCCTGTCAGCTCTGCAGAGTGGGATCCCCCCCCCCCCCCCCAGCCTCTCACCCTTTCTGTAAGGGCCTCTGGTATTCTCCCCCTTACAAAGTAGAAGCCTGAAGCCAAAGTGGATAATCCTCACTAAATTTCATTGAAATGATTTCTGCTGAATGATGTGTTTAGTAGCAGTATTGCTGAGCCAAGGCCCAGAGATCAGAGACAGTGGAAGGATATTTATTTATATGATTCTTTCTTTTTTGTTTGGATATTTATACCTTGTTCTTCTCCTAAAACAACTTGCCCTGACCTGGATAGCCCAATCTCAATCTCGTCAGATCTTGGACGCTAAGCAGGGTTGACCCTGGTTAGTATTTAGATGGGAGACCGCCAAGGAATACCAGGGTTGCTATGCAGAGGCAGGCAATGGCAAACCAACTCTGAATGTCTCTTGCCTTGAAAATCCTACAGGGTTGCCATAAGTCAACTGCAACTTGGGTTGCCAGGTGAGGCCGACAATCCATCAGGGGACTTACCAGGAGGCTCTGAGAGAGGGGAGGGAAAAAGTGCGATTGAACTCTAAAGTGGACGGCGTTCCTTTTAAAGGCCTTCCATCCACTGGAAATAATAGATGATGGGAGCGCCTTTTGTGGCTCATAGAATTGGACCCCCTGGTCCGATCTTTTTGAAACTGGGGGGGGGGGGGGTTGAGGGGAGGCACCAGCAGCTATGCTGAAAATTTGTGCCTCTACCTCAAAAAGCAGCCCGCCCCCCAGAGCTCCAGATACCCACAGATTGATTCTCCATTATACCCTATGGGGACCGTCCCCATAGGGTTAAATGGAGTGCCCAGTGGCCATTCCTCTCCCCCCCCCACTTTCTGATAACCCTGAAGTGGGAGGAGGGGCTCCAAACCAGGGTATCCCCTACCCCCAACTGGGGATTGGCAACCCTAGCTGCAACCGGACAGCAAAAGAAAAGAAAAGAAGACAATTTACAACATTGTTCTCTCCTCCTCCATTTTATCCTCTCAACAATCCTCTGGTCTGGGTTGAGAGAGAGTGACTGGTCCAAGGTCATCCAGTGAGCATCAATGGCAGAGTTGGGATTTGAATTCAGTTCTTCCAGACCCTACTACACATATGTCAAACCAAGGAGGACCAGCTGTTAGATTTTGGAGAGTCTGCTTATGGGCTTTCAGTTGGCCATATATGCAATGATTATCGGTCTTCCTTCTTTCTGAGGTCCTACCTACCCCTTATGTTTTATTCATACCCTTCTCAGGTCCCGGCAGTCAGTTGTGTATTCAGAGTTCCGTCCCTGAAACTCAATTCCCAGGCTCTGATCAGGACTGTGGGACATGGGGGAGAGGAGCCTCTCTCTCCACTCCATTTTCCTGACCTGACCAGACCAGGACGTTCTTTGCCCCATCAGTACCTGTGGTTCCCCCCATGGAACAAATAGCACTCCTTGGGTGGGTGGCTAGTGTGGCTGCATCACAGTGATGCACATACCCCCGGGGTCTCCTTTAAGCTATGCTACTTCACTTAGAAGTGCCAGGTTAGCTTGCCAGGGATCCATACCCCAAGTGGGCACCATGCTGGTGTGCCAACACTGACGCACAGCAGTGGAGTGCCTGGTTTAAATTAGATAGCGGACATGCACAATACTTCATGGGTATGTTCTTCTTGCCTGCCCAAAGTCATGCTAATACCAGGTCCAAGATGCTATTCTGCTTGTGTCTATAGAGGCCTTTGTCACCGTTCCTCTGGTTAAATGGGAGTGTCTCTATTCTAATGCCAGAGCATTCCATGCTCACTGTTGGAAGCCACCCACATGGAATTGCACAGACTGGTCTAAAACTTGTCAGTCGTCTGGATTGGCAGGGATCAGGGTGGATTGCAGGCTGAAGCTCTTTGAACATCTGGACTGTGGGGAATGGAAGTGGCAAAACGTTGCTGCTAATGTATTTCAGATTTGGAGGGGAGGTAAAACCCGAGGTTGGCTCAAACCATTTGCCCATGCCAAGCAGGGTACGTTGCATGGCACTCCGGTGAGGCACAGGGCAACAGAAATGGTGCCATGAATGGGGAAGCAGCCTCCTCCCATCCAGGACCGGCTCCAGAAGTGAGAGGAGCTGCTTCCACCCTTGCCATCCCAGTGAGCTTCAGAAGGGGCTCCAGAGCTACCCTCGGTGGATCCTCCTTTGAACCCAGGCAGCAGTGGCATTGATGGGAGGACGATCCTCTTCCACATTTTCGTCCCACGGAAGCGTTGCTCTTGAGAGGAGGAGGCTCCTGATCCCCACCACACCCCACCCCATCCAAGCCACCACTGCTCAGATAGAGGACAGGCTAGAAATGGACTTTGCATTTCCACAAGCCATCTTTGGCCTCCTCTCTCATGCCTTCTTGTAGCCTCCCCGGTCTCCGGCTGCAACTGGAGAAAGACTACTCTGTCTTTGGAGGGGCAGAGTTTTCCAAAGACAGTCGAGCCCCTCCCTCATCACAGAGAGGGAAAGCACAAGAGGAGCTACTTGGAGCAGCCAGGCAAAGAGATGGAGGGTTGTTTAAACCCATGTTTTTTTTCGTCTGCTGACCTGTCTGGCCTGGATAGCTCAGGCTGGCCCTTGTCATCACGTCTCAGAAGCTAAGCAGGTTCAGCCCTGGTTAGTACTTGGATGGCAGACCACCAGTGAAGTCCAAGGTTGCTACGCATAGGCAGGCGAACCCTCTGGGGTTGCTGTAAGTCTGCTGCAACTTGACAGCAAACAACAACAACAACAAAAGTCTCCTGGCCTGACAGGTCCCAGGAGCCACTGTTGTTCCCACTTCCTGTCCTCCCCATCTGTAATCAGAGAGGAACTCTGATATCTTTGGGATCCAGTTTAGCGTAGTGGTTAAGAGTGGCAGACTCTAATCTGGAGAACCTGTGTAACAGGCCGGATTAACCTCCCGGCCAGAGTAACCCCGGGGTTACTCTGGCCTAGCCTAGAATAACCCCGGAGGGGTTATTGAGGGGTTATTCTGGCCTAGGCTAGAGTAACCCCGGGTTAATCTGGCCGGCTGTAACAGGCCAGATTCACCTGCCCCCAGCCAGAGTAACCCCTGCCGGGCCAGGCCAGAGTAACCCCGGGGGTTAGTCCAGACGGGGGGTTACTCTGGGCTAGCCCATACTAACCCCCGCCTGGCCAGAGTGGTAAGTTAAAAGTCAGCTGAATCCAATCTCTTCTTCTTTTTAACTTCTTTTTTTAACTTCTTTTTAACTGCGCAACACAACAACATGTAACCCCGGGCTTAGTTGAGTGGTAACTTAGATGTCAGTGTAACCAGCACAGTGTCAGCTTCTGAGGGTTTCAGGTCCATGAGAAACTTGTCAGGCAATCTGAGATTCCTCTTGGTAGTGAAGAACAGGTTATGAATCCAATCTCAGTCAACAGACCCAAATATCAACAGTACTACGACTGACATTTCTTTGGAGAGCCAATTTTTTTAAAATAAAATTATATAGGTAGGTACTTTGTTATTAACTTAATTATGGTACTCCTTTGCTGAAAATGTCCTCGATCTGATTGATGTACGTTCACTGAAGTCGACCCCTTCCAACTCTCCCTTCCCCCCTTAAAAAAAGGTTGCCCACAACTTTAGATTAGAAAGAAAGAAAGAAAGAAAGAAAGAAAGAAAGAAAGAAGGGGAGAGCATAGAGGGAGGGAGGGCAGAGAGACAGAAAGAGGGAAGAAAAAAGCAAAGCGGGACAGCGGAGCAGACAGAAGAAGGCAGGCAGAAAAGAAAGAAAGAAAGAAAGAAAGAAAGAAAGAAAGAAAGAAAGAAAGAAAGAAAGAAAGAAAGAAAGAAAGAAAGAAATGGTAGAGCAGAGACAGACAGGTAAGTCACATGAGAAAGCTGATTACCTCAGACACAATATTTTGAAAAAGACACTTCACCAATTCAGCTGTGAGTCACCACGGGCAGTTTGGATGTTTCATAAATCAGTCTAGATATAGAAAATAACTTCAGGCTAACATGCTTAAAAATACAGGGATGTAGTGTTGCCAGCTCTGGGTTGAGGAATCCCTGGAGATTTGGGGGTGAGGCTGGGGAGGGCTAGGTTTGGTAGAGATCTCAGTGGGGTGGGATCCCATGCGGACCACTCTCCAGAGCAGCCATTTCCCCCCCAAAGAACTGATCCCTGTAATCTGGCTATCAGTTGTAATTCCATCTCCAGGCCCCACCTGGAGACTGGCAACCTTACTGAGCCACGTCTGGTTTCCCTGTACTTCACAGCTGAACGTCTTAAATCCCTCATGCAAGCTTGTCATGTCAGCTGGACAAGTGTAAATCAAATCTCTGCTCTTTGTTGGTCTAACTGAGTGCAGGCGACATTTGGATGCCATGGCTTCCTGACAGGATAGCTTCAGACTCAGGGCTGGCTCACCCACTAGGCAAACTAAACTTTTGCCTAGGGTGGGCCTCCAAGGTGGGTGCCGAACCGCCCTGCTGCCCTCCCCCTGCGCCAAAAGCCCCCGCCCCACCAAAAGCCGCTGCTCTGCACCTGTTGCCGGGGCGCCCATGCTGCTCTGTGCCGTGCGCCCGTCGCCACCAGATAGGGCACTCCCGCCCACCCCAACTTGCGCGTGGCATGCCCATTGCTGATTCCCTTCCCTCGCAGTCACAGTAGCCCACCCCAGCCAGCCTCTAGCCAGCCCACAGGGAAGGAAAGTGCTGCTGATGAGCTTTCGTTGAGAGGGGAGGGGATTCGCTGCCCATCGCCGCCCTCTGAGCCAGCCAGCAGCACTGCCCCCTCTTTCCCAGAGACCAGTGAAGCCCCCTTCCAACTTCTCCTGTTCCAAGAAGAAAAGAAAGAAAGATCGAAATTGCTCCGGTGGCCACCTGCAAAATTGCTCTGGCTCCTTGCTCCTCCAACCCCCCCCCCGGCTCTCCTGCCGCTGCCCAAATGCAACCCCCTTCCCTCCCCCACCCTCTCCAGTGGGTGTCAGCCCCCTCCCTGCATTGGTCCCCTTCACCTCTCCGTTCCAACAAGACAGCGTTCTGCATTTAAACGCGCGTCTGGACTGCGGTCGGTGCCTCTTTCTGCATTTCTGAGCCTTTCTTTCACCTTCTCCTGGCCAGGATGCCTCCCAATCTCACCAGTTACTCCCCCGCCCCTGCCGCCTTTTTTCTTGTCCCCTTTGTAGCTTTTGTCGCAGCGTTAAACTCCCAATCGCATCACCACTGCTGGAGTTTAGCTTTGGAACACTGGAAGTATTTTTTTTTGCTACTGTTGTCTCTGGGCATGTACAGAGTTGCTCTCTAAGACTCAGTTAAGGCCAGACCCAAACAGAAAATGTGGAAGCAGGGATTTCAGGGCATCTTAGATCCCTGGGCAGTTTTAAACTCTGGTACTTAGGAGTTTAGTTTTTAAAAATGTAAGAACAGTAAGGATGAGTAACATGTCTGTAATACGATGGCAGGGACTCAACTTATTACTTTCAGCATTCCACAATTAAAGATACATCTGTCGAGGTTTGTGTGGTGCTAGCCCACTGCAGGTTGCGAGTGGTGTGAGAGTATCAAAGAAGACATAAGTCTTATAGGCTTGGTGTAAAACTATATACAATTTATTCACACAAGCCTCCACCAATATATTGCACAGAACGACAAAATGTTCACGCAGACACCAGGTTTCCATCAGGAAGGTTGGTACATTGTACAGCATCACATATATACAAGCATTGTCCAATCAGTACCCAATGCTGAGTCACTGTTGATTAGCTCTGCTATCAACTAGACAGAACCGGTTGGAGCCAGCTCTACTGACACTCTGAGCTGTCAGCTCCTGTCAAACAGATTGATATGATCTACAGCCAGACTTATAGAACACATGGATGTTGACAACATCAATCTCCAATTCTGACATATGAATTTCCTTCACTGTTTCCCCCCCAGAATTGAACCCAAACAAATGGTAACGAAGCTTATTATTCTTGTTTGGTCCTTTTATCTGTTTAAGATCTTCATTATGCTGTAAGATAATTTACTGCTGCTCACCCTCTATCTGTATGTATGGACTGGTAATTTCCATTCCACTCTAATTGGCCCTTCCTGGCAACTCTTCCCCCCTCCCTATATATAATGGTTAAGGAAATTCTGTTTCGCTGTATCTGAAGAAGTGTGCTTTGCCCATGTTCAAGCTCTTCAAAAGCATGGCAGTGTAGATTGGAGAAATACAGATCTGCGGTGAGGCACAAGGCAGCCTCGCTGGGGGGGGGGGGCTCCACAAGCTAGCCTCGCCTAGTGCGCAAAAGCCCTCGGGCCGGCCCTGTTCAGACTGTCTACTTCTCGCAGTTCTCGACTCTCCCCTTTTCCATTTCAGTCTGGATAACCCGAGCAATGATTTGAGATTTATCTCCCCAGTGATACCCAACACTTGCAGTTACATTCGAGTCCAGTAGCACCTTAGAGACCACAAGATTTTGAGGGGATAAGCTTTTGACAGTCAAAGCTCCCTTCATCCCTTTGTCTCAAAAGTTCATACCCGCAAAATCTTGTTGGCCTTTAAGGTGCTACTGGACCCGAATCTAACTGTAATGTATTCAGATGCTGCCATGAATGCATTAAGATGAATGTGAATCATCTCATAAGGAAGCAATGTAAAGCTTCGTCTTCGGCAGGGATGCAAGCCGAAGACAAATGCAACCAATCACATTCAAACAGACCGGGAGTGGGAACGTTTGTGATTGGCCTTTATTCGCTCAACCTGATAGGTTGATATGTGTATAGTAGGTGTGGCTACATTAGCCCGGAATGTTTAAATACCGAGCAGCTGCAATGGAAAAGCTGTTCGGGCTATCAGAAGTTGTACCGTGTAAGAGAAGTGATCGTCGAGCTGAAATAAACCTGAGTTTTGCTGAAATCACTCTCTATTTTGTTAAGCATCGGACTTAACACAGACCAACACAGCTGCCCTCTAAAACTACTAGCACATGGAGGGAGTGAAAAACACAAGACATTGTACCCGTCTATGTGCCTAAAAAAATATTTCCTTGTCTGACAGAAACATTGTTCAGACAGAAACATTACAACCTACTCCTGAATAAATCTCCATGGCCCACACATCTTACTGCAGATTTTCAGAGCAGTAAGCCTTTAATTTGGACTTCGGATTCTGTACCCGGCTTACCCATCATTCTTTTTCCTCCATTGTATTTTTTTCTGTAGCTACAATTAAAAAAAACACAACGCACTTTTCTAAATCGGGGTGGAACATCACTTGTGACATGTGGGGCGTGGCATCCAAAGGTTTTTTTAAAAAAATTATGTAATTGCCCTATCGCAGTTGCACAGTAGCGTCCAGCAAGCCCTTTCCATTTAAATCCTCGTGGTTCAGGTTTTGCGCATGCATTTTAGCATTAGTTTGTTGAATGAAAGGAAACAGAAAGGAATGTAGGCAAAGGGGGGAAACTGGATGTTGAAACTGACCAGACTTTTTGACATTGCCAAGCAGCTGCCAAGCCCTGTTTTCCATATTGCCAAGCACTAGGGGATTCTTTGCTGTGTTATTGGCCGCTATGAAAAATGGGAAAGAATTACATGATCTCATAATATGGGGAAATAATATAGGGAAATGCATGGGAGAACCCATTGACACTGGCATTGCAAGCTGTGATCATTGGCAATGTTGTGTGTGTGCATGTACGCCTGTGCAAAGTCAGCTGCAACTCCACCTCACTTTGCACAGGGCTGCAATTTGTATGGGAGAGGAGTCCTCTGACAGAAGCTCTGGAGAGCTTTTTTAGTCTTGTGCCACTAAACTGAAAAAAAATGGGGGGGGTATTTTTGCCCATGTCCTAGTGCAGCTGCATAGTAACACTAATTTCCTGTCCTCCCTTGCAAATTTGCATGGTTTTCTCTTTGTGATTCTCTAATTTGATCCTGCGCACTGGTCATGATCTTGGCAGTTTTTTAGAGCCTGTCCTGTGTGGATTGCACTCTGTCCTCTAAATGGATCAACCCCAAGCAATTCATAAGTTCAGTGGTTTGCAGAAGGTCCATGTGGCTCAGCTGCCACTTTAATGTTAGGCTTCTGGAGACTGCCAAAATGGTCCCGTCCCCCCTCAACTTTGTTCACTAAAGCATTACAGGGAAAATTGTTTACAAAGCTTTAGGCTTCCCATCCCATCCCATTCTCTCTCTCTTTACATCTCATGTCAATTTCATTCCACGCTGATGATGATCCCCCCCCCTTTATTTTGTTTGCATGTAGCACTGAAATCCTCCCCCCACACACACACACACTGGGGATGCTGCCGTTTGCCTCCTCTCTGATACCCCTTTCAAGTCAATACCAGCAGGGAACTAAACCTCGCACAGCTCCTTTTAAACTCCCCACCCCGTCCTTTAAATTTTTTATTCAGTGATCTGAGACTACGGAATGATAGTCTCATATCACTAGTCTCATGCTGCTTGTAAAAAAAATTAAAAATGAGGGGCAAATGAAGCTTGTACACCAATGAATGGAGGGAGGATTGCAGAAGGTGCACAGTGGGCAGAGCGACCTCCATGTGGGCAGGAGAGTGACTTTCGAGGGGCAGCAAAAGGGCGGGGGGGGTGGAATCCAGAGGAACCTGTATGCTTTTGAATCACCGTCGGCTTGGAAGCGAAACAAGGGAAAAGTCAGCACAAAAGCACTCTCAGAAAACCCTGGGGAAACAGTGACCAGAAAGTGAACTGAGCACTGAAGGGAGGAAAATCAATGTAGAACGACAAAGAAAACCCAATGGACATGCACGGTGAAAGCGAGGGGAAACATCCATGCATAATAGGCCAATGTTAACAAAGGAATTGCTGTTTACACAGACCAACATAACTACTCAGGCCTTTCCCTAGAACAGGGGTGTCGAACTCATTTGGTATGAGGGCCGGATCTGACATAAATGAGACCTTGTTGTGCTGGGCCATGTGTGTCATAAAATGTAATGCCAGGTAGCGGAGATATAAACTTTAACAAAAGCTCATACCTTGAACAAAACTTTGTTGGTCTTAAAGGTGCCTGGTATTTCTGCTGTGCAATTGAGGCAGCCCACCAAAGCAAGCTCTCCCTCATTCCCTCCCTCCCTGCCTCTCTTCAGGGAGGAGCCTCAGTTAGTGGAAGGAAAGAAAGGCTTCCCTTTGTCTCCTGTATATGATTGAGGCAGCCTGGCC
Organism: Gekko japonicus; assembly: GCF_001447785.1. NCBI lineage: Eukaryota > Metazoa > Chordata > Lepidosauria > Squamata > Gekkonidae > Gekko > Gekko japonicus. The sequence continues at coordinate 480,825 of NW_015159726.1, read as the reverse complement.
AGGAAGTGAGCTCTGGCTGGTTCCCTCCCTCCCCCTGGGAGGGGGAGGGGGAGGAGCCTTAGCCAGTGCTTTACCAGACTCTCTCAACTGAACAGGAGAGTCTTGCCTATCTAGCTCTCCTGTGCTACTGAGAGAGTCTGGTAAAGTAAGCTGTGATGTAGCAGCAAAAGAACTGGAAAGGGAAGCAGGAAACAGCCAGGGCCTTGTGGGCTGGATCGCAGCCTTCCAAGGACCTGATCCGGCCCCCTGGGCCGCATGTTTGACACCCCTGCCCTAGAATGTGCCTAAGGCTGCTCTTAAAGACGATTCAGAAATGTCTGTTAGTGTGAAATGCAGCAGTCTGTTGCTGGCCAACGTGAGCACATTACACAGCCATGTTAAAACAGCCACGTGGGCTGCCGTAGGGTTGCCAATCTCCAGGCAGGGCCTGAAGATCTCCCAGAATTACAAATTATCTCCAGAGACAGGGATTGTTTCCCCTGGAGAAAATGGCTGCTTTGGAGAGTGGACCCTATGGCATCATACCCCACTGGAGTCCCTGTACTCCCCAGGCTCCGTCCCCAAATCTCCAGGAGTTTCCCAGCCCAGAGCTGGCAACCCGGGGGTTGGCCTGGGGAAGGCCTGCCAGGAGCAGAGGTGCACCTCTGTTTGTGTTTTCAGAGCTTTCAGTGATGTTTCAGTTTCTTTCAATGAGTTGTGAGTGTATTATTTTGCTGTTATTATTGTTGAATTTTGCTGCAGTTGTTTTTACAGATACTAAAGGTTCATTTCTGAAAAAGTGGGATACAAACATTTTTAAAATAAATGAAATAAAAGCTTGCATGAACATGGAGAGGGACCATGCCTCAGTGGCAGAGCATCTGCTTTACATGCTGAAGGTCTGAGGTTCAGCTCCTGGCATCTGCAATGAAAAGGAACAGGTGGTCGCTTATGTGAAAGGCTTCTGCCTGAGACCCCAGACAGCCATATCCCATCAGAGCAGACAATATTGACCTTGAGCTGAGTCAGTATGTTGGACCATGTAACACTATCCTACGTTCCTCTCTAAGCAGGCCAGGGCTGCTTCTACCTAGTGACTCCTGCACTGTTGAACAATTCCATTTCTGCAATAAGATGTACAGCACTTATATTCCACTTAAAATCTGGTAGCATCCAGTACCATTAGCAGGATTCTGCTGTTAATTGAGATAGTACTGTTGGTAATTTTTAAAGGTTTTTTTTTGGGGGGGGGGGTTGGTCTTCATTGTCTTTATTATACTTTGTTGAAAAGTGTCTAGAGTGTTTAGAGGAGTGGTATATAAATATTTTGAAGAAATAATAAATAAAGCATCTAATTGGAAGTATAGCAAAGGCCTTGCTTCTCTCTGCAATTATCTCATTAACTGTAACCGAAGAAGTAGTACTAGATTGCTTTAGGCTTTAAATTTTAATTGTAAATCTGCACTGTATGCAGATTGATGTGTTTGGAACCTGCCCTGAGCCTGCTGTGTGGGGAGGGAGGGCTATAAATTTAATAAAATAAATAAACAAATAAACAAAGTGAGCAGTGACTTATGAAAGCTCATACCCTGCCACAAATTCTGTTAGTTTTTAAGGTGCTGCTGGACTCGTGCTCTTTTCTACTTATTAAATGTGTTACTTCATAACCTCTTAAGGTTGCCAACTTCCAGGTCAGGGCTGGAGATCACTCAGAATTACAATGGATCTCCAGACTACAGAGGTCAGTTCCTCTGGAGAAAATGGCAGCTTTGGAGGGCAGACTCTATTGGCATCGTACCCCACTGAGGTCCCTCCCCCCCAGGCTCCGCCCTCAGATCTCCAGGAATTTCCCAACCCAGAGTTGGCTCCCTTGTACCCACTGCCTAGCAGTGGCCAATCTCTTCCAGTCCACGTGGGATACCCTGGCTGTACTGAGTGGCACCATTATCAGATCTTTTACAGGGTTGGAGAGAAGATTTTAATTACGGCTTTTCTCTTTGGCTGCAATGAGATTGCTCGTTAATTTATTTGTTATGATCATAATGGCTCAATTAGGAAAGCATGCATAATCATGTCATTCTGTCTTTCCTGGGGGAAGGAATCCAGGTTTTTTTGCACAAGAAGATTATGCAAATGAGGTGAGTTTAAACCTCAGGTTAGCTCACCTGAGCTGAGCCCAGTCCTACCTTGTTGCACTCTGTTCTTCGAAGCACTGTTCTTCCCAGCCAGCTCTAACACCTGGAGAGCTGGGTTGGGCAGAAAACGCTCCAGGCAACAGAACGTGGTGAAATAAGGCAGGAGAGGGAAGGTTCCTTTCCTTTCTTCTTCCTCTCAGTCCCTTGCAGGTAAATACTAGAACTCCCACACACACACCAGCTTTATCTGTGAACAGGATAGATGTGAGAAAAATACTATTTGTTTATCTCACTTTTATTTATTTACACTCCACTTGTCTCCCCAGAGTTGACCCAAAGCAGCTTACATCATTCTTTTCTCTTCCATTTTATGCACACAACAACCCTATGAGGTAGGTTAGGCTGAGAGAGTGTGACTGGCCCACAGTTACCCAGCGAACTTCTACAGTAGAGTGGGATTCAAACCTGGGTCTTCCAGATTCTAGTTCAACATGACCACTACATCACACTGACTCTTAATGTATCTGCTCTGTAGCAACTATTTTGACCCTATGTGTTCAGCAGCAAACAAAGTCTGGGAACCTGGGCTGCTGATTTTCTGCTATGTGTGTGGCTGCCATCATTTGATCAGGTAATTGTCATGCAGGGATGCAGATGCTCCTATTAATTGGGCTTGTAGTTTGGCACCAAATCAGGATTTCAGACTCAGGTTTGTAGCAGGTTTGTTCACCACAGTTTGTACTAACTCTGGTTTGTTGCAATACCTGAATTCACAAACCACAGTTTGTTGAGCAGCATCACCCTTTTGTGGTAATAGAAACAGTAGGAGAGGGAAGATGTCCCCACCCTTCCTAGAAGGTGGAGACAAAGAAAGACGCAAACAACCCAGGGGTTATGCAGCCCCATTGTGGAAACAGCAGCGAGTGTGATGGGAGCAAACAAAATGGTGTGTCCCCACGCCCTGTCCTAAGGTTGCCAGGTCCCCTCAGCTTGATGGCGAGGGGGGATTGGGGGCATTCTGGGAGTGGGCGGGGATGTCACATGTCATCCCTGATGTGATGATATCACACAGAAGTGATGTCATCACACCCAGGACGTCCCACAACGACACTCTACATTTTGGGCAAAACTCTATCTTTTTTTGGCTTAAAACCATAGAGTTTTGCCCCCAAAGCAGAGCATTGCTGTGTGATGTCCTGATGTGATGACATCACTCCTGCATGACATCATCACATCGGGGATGTCACTGCGTAACATCCCTGTTTGGGGGCCAGCTGGCCGGTAGCAGACAAGACCAAAAAATCTAGGGAACCCCCACCCGGAATGGGGGTCTGCCAACGCTACCCTGTCCCCATGTGCTCACTGCAGACACTGTCCCTCTGCCCTTTTCCTTCTGTCACATCCGAGCAGAAGTGTCACCATGACAACAATGGCACCAGGGCCCTCCGGAGCCCCTTTTCCAGCTGAGCCATGATATGAAGCTGTGCCACAGCTCAGCTGCGAAGAAAAAACCCCATTCAAGGGCTAAAAGGAGGGGAAGGAAACAGCAGAGCTCAGCTCCACTATTTTGAAGGCAGTGCTCAGCTCCGCCCCCTCCCCTGTATTGACGGCAGGCAAAGCACTGCCTGGAGGCTCCGCCCACAGCCATGTGAAGATCCTCCTTTGAGTCATATCAAGAGAGGTATACTCCTTTTGATCTAGCTGAAAGGGGGAACCCTCAGGAGACCCACAAGTCATGCTTGGAATAAGCTGAGCTCCACGTTGTGTGGACACTCCCAGAAACGGCAGGGACATCCTAACCTCTGCAGTATAATTAGACTGGAGCAATTCTGCATAGGATTGCACTGCAAGCAGGCATGGTAATGCAAGCTCCTGTTTAAACAAAAAGGTGTGCCAATGTCTGAATGCAGCCTGCGCATACATGAGATTTAGGGGGGACGTGGCAGGCATGGAGGGGGTCCCTAATCTCCCTCTATGAGCACTCTTCCACTGCCACCTCCCAATCTGAGCAGCTTGATTCCAGACATGTGTTTACCACGTCAAATGTGAAAGCAGCTTTGGGGAGTGGGGAGGGAAAACTTTCAGTCTGTTTCATAAACTGTCTCTCTCAACAACTCAACAACTGTCTGGTCCTTTTGTTTTCTGTTTACTGAACTTTTTCTTTGAAAATTCCACTTCCCCCCAAAAAAGAACTGTACAGCTTGTCTTGAAACACGATAGTAACAGATCTGGTGCCGCTTTAAAAACATTAAAAGAATAATTAGCAGTCTGGAACGCCTGAGTTTGCACCCAGAATTAATCCTGAGCTAGAAATATCTTTTTTGTTGCATTGCCACCCATTCGCAAACATAAACATCTTGCTCATTAGAAGAACTTTGATGTAATCCATGATGCCAGGCGAGGGTGCCAGCCTCCCGCGTCTTATCAGAGTCGCATGAATCTCTGCTGTCTTGTCTCTTTCTAGGCAAATATTCCCAGCCCTAATCTCTCCCAATTAGATACAGTTCATGTATCGTGAACTTCCTCCCACGGGATAAGTGGATCTTCTCGGAGGCTTCCTTACGCTGCTCTCTTATCTTTGCACAAGCGTTTTCTGCTATGAGAAGTCTCGTTGGCCCTAGGAAGATGTGACCCTTTGATGTCAGTGAAAGGACAGTCCTGCTTTTGAAAACATCTCCATGCTTCTGTCACTCTTCCTTTGAAGAAGAAACAGGAGATGTCTTCTTGACCTTGCGGCAGTGAGAATTGACCAGCTTAACCCTCCATGATGAAGATCTAAGAGCCCTTGATGTGATGCGCAGGTGAGAAGCATGCAGTGTGCTGGCATTCTCGTTACCAGGATACTGCTTGGGGAAGGACGTAGTATCTGTGATCAAAATCAGTTGTTATTCTGCATCTCAGAAAGATCCTAAAGGTATTCTGCTTTTTGTCTCAAGCGCTGTAGTTTAAAACAATGCAAGCACAAAACAGATGAATAGAAGGCATGCCTTGGCCTGGATGGCACAGGCTGGCCATATCCCATCAGATTTCGGAAGCTAAGCATGGTCAGCCCTGGACTAGTATTTGGTTGGGAGACCACCAAAGAAGTCCAGGGTGGCTATGCAGAGGCAGGCGATGGCAAAACCACCTCTGCCCGTCTCTCGCCTTGAAAACCCTATGGGGTCACCCTAAATTGATTGCAACTTGATGGCACTTTCCAACACCCCGCAATTACAGCACCGAGGAGTGTTACTATTTCCTATTGCTCCCAACCCATCTTGATGACCGCAAATATATTATGGAAGAGACACGTAATAGGCATGTCCTCTCTTGCCCTGAATTCTGTCTGCCCGCCTCTCTCCTTCTAGTCGTAAAATGGCTGGCCCATGTGATGATCATGACAGCAGAAAAACTGGGCCACCCAGCCACACGTCTGCATACTCGACAGACTTCCCAGGCATACCGAGAAGTGACATTGTAAATTAACCAAAATAGAGGAAAAAATAATAAAAACAGTCTGAGGAGAAAAGTGGTGCAATCCAGGAGGCAGGAATGTTAAGAACACCTAAAGAAAAACCGGGAGGGGGAGAGTGAGCCTGTTCAAGGCCTGCAGAGCTCACAGAATCCCGAAGGGGGAAGTACTGGAGATGGGGTGGGGGGTGGGGGGGTGATGGAAAGGGCTGTCAAGTCTCAGCTGACGTCTGGTGACCCCACATGAGTTTTATGGCAAGAGACATTCAGAGGTGGTTTGCCATTGCCTCCCTCTGCGTAGCAACCCTAAAATTCCTTGGTGGCCTCCCATCCAAATACTGACCAGGGCCAACCCTGCCTAGCTTCTGAGATCTGAGGAGATCAGGCAAGCCTAGGCTATCTAGGGGATGGGGTAGATTTCCCAAATTCCCACGAAATCTCCACTGTTCCCCACAGGCATTCAGCTTCTGTCCTTGATGAGCTCATGCCTGTCAAGAGGACAGCAAAATGGTGTTGCCGTCAGACAAGGTGGCAGTCTTGGTATACTTCAGGAACTCCCCACTTACAGAAAATTATTAGTTTGTTTAGAAAAGAAAATGACCAGAAAAAAGAAAATAGTCTAGTAAGGACTCAACATGCCGGGATGCTGAGGACCGTTGGACATATGTCGAGAAATAAGTGGAGGGAGGGGCACAAATGACCTGCTTGAATTACAGTGACCATCCTCAGGGTGGGGGACCTGCATTTCTCCTGAAATTAGACATTACATAAATCAGTTCCTTTGCAGGACATGAAAGCTTTGGAGGGGAGACTCTATGGTATACTGTTACCATGTGTGCTTTTATATGTATTATCTGAGCTATGATGATGCTGTATGTCTGTAAAATGTCTTTGCATTTCTGCATGTGGGATAAGGGAATTGCTGTGTTTTGAATTGCTTGCTTTACACCTCATGCTCTCATCTGGATGAGCAGGGCTTGTGCTGCCTATGCTAATGAACACGTGCATACCCGCACCTTCCCGGCGTGCCTTGGTAAGGAGAAGACAATCGCCATTAAGCTCAGCTTGGAGACTTGGAAGAACAACAGGTTTCCCACCATTATAGATCTTTGGAATCACATGTAACCCTCTTTATCTGGTTTGGCATCACAAAGAACAACATCCGTTATTGCCTTCATGGACCAGGCATCTCTGCAAGTCAAAGGTTGCCATGGGAATACAACTTTGACTCCTTGCCACATGGCTCCTCTTTGAAGTTAGGCTAGAATTTGAATATTGCCCCCTTCCCTCTAGGTAGAACGTCACAGCCCGTCAAACCTATAGGCATAGAGAAGAGGACGGATTCTAGGTATGGATTGGCCTTAAGCCAACCCCCAACACTAGGTTTTAAAAAGAGAAACACAGCCTTTGTTTCTCTGGTTAACCCACCTTCCCTAATACTTCCCTAATACTTTGCAACTTAGGTACTGCAGGTGATTCTTGAAGCGTTCTCTGGAGTCGCGACCAGAGAACACGCACGTGTCTGGCAGGACCATTCCGTGTGTTTATAGAGTCCCTAAAGTTACTTTTGTCCCCATTCTCGCTACCGAGGAGATTTCTTCTCAACTGGAACTCAGATAAGTATAAGCGCTATCCTTCTGTGTTACCCCATTGTTTGTTGAAGTTATTATTTTCAATACTATTTGCTTTCTGTATCTGCTGTGAACTAAAGGAACTTGAGTGAATCTGTGAACGTATCTGTTTTTCGTGTGCTTGAGAACTACTTAGTAAAGACAACATTTATTCATTAAAACCTAGTGTGTTGTCTCAATTCCTGGGAAATAGGAGCATTCGTTTTCTGAAATCTGCCCTCTGTATACACAGGTAAATTACTCACGCACGCCCACTGCCATACATAAGACAGAGTTGGGCCCTCGGAACCATCCTTAGAGGAGTTCCGGTATCAATACCATGGAGTCTAGGTGCAATGGAAGTCCAAGAGTGACATCGTATCACAGCTGTGCTCCCTGACCTCTCCAGGCACTGTCTCCAAATCTCTAAGAATTTCCCAAGCCAAATTTGGCAACCACCTGAACCTAATCAAGCCCATAACTCACAGCTTCAGGACTGGGATGTAGGGATGAAAATAGAATTGTGGGGTGTGTACTGTGAGGTCTCGTCCTCTCTGTGTAGTGTAGAGGAGTGGTGGTAAAATAAACCCTTCCCGTATTGCGCTGCTCAGGTGCAGGGCAACATTAGCAGCTTCCTGAGTATCACATCCTAAACTTCAGCAATCAGCTCTAGAAGGCAAGAGGGGCTAGACACTTGGAATTCAAAATTAGGTGAGCAGGACTGGAACTTGGCTACTGCATTATTGGAATTACTGCTGCTACCAACAGGTTTAAGAGAAACAACTTCATCTGAAGGCCATGGAATTTTGTATTAAAATTAACAAATGAATCTGAAATCAAAACATATTATTTGAAATATTTGTCTCCCAAGTCCAGCGTACAGCTCAAAAAGATTAGGGTGGGGTGGAATGTCTAGTCACTGTTTGACCCACACAGGTATGACACTTGCGTCCCTTTGAACCTTAGCCAAAAACAGAGTTTTGTGTATCAGAAAGCTCATTTTTCAACCCGCCAGTTCCTCAAAGATATCCAGAGTGTGGGATCACAGCCATCATCTTAAACCTCCCTGTTGACCATAAATATATCTACACCAAAAACCGCTAGCATTCAAAAATCTCCACATCTTATTTCTTTGTTTATTCAAACCATTTTATGGGTTGCCCTTATGGGGAGGGAGCTCGGCAGTGTTGTGATGCCATGGAGTCCACACACCTCAGGTGCCGTTTTCTCCAAGGGAACCAATTCTCTATCATTTAAAAGGCTAAGGCAGCTTCCAAAGATGCATAAACAAAATACAACCATCAATAAAACAATTAACTATAAAATAGAACTCAAGAAATGAGAAAATGACGTGTTTTCACTTGGCACAAGGCAGGCTGGGTGCTAGGCAAGATCTCTTCAGAGCGGGCATTTCAAAGACAGGCACCCCAGAGGAGGACCTGAAGGGACACAGTGGTCCTTGAAGAGCTCCAGTAGATTTAGGACACCATGGCCCCGGTCACACAGGCCGGATATTGCGGGGGGGAGGCGTGGCTGTTTGCCCCGGAGCGAAGTACCGCGCAGCCGCCGGATCAAACGTCCCGCCGACGTCCCGTGGTTCGGGGGGAGGTGTTGATCATACGTCAATCCTGCGGCACGGCAAAGAAGCGGCGCAGCGGGGGTTGTGGGTTTTTTTAACCGAAGTGTGTGCATGCACCGTTGAGTGCTTGTGCGCATCCCGTGGAGACTTGGGGGGGGAACCTTTTCTCGACGGGACATGGGCGGGCGCTGGATGCCATGAGCTACCACCGGAAACGCGATCAGACGCCCACCCTTGCCCCGCGATTTCGGGAAACTAGTACCTCGGAGGTACTAGTTTTTTACGGCGCATCTTCGGTGGGAAGCCTCGGGTTAGCCATGGGAGCTCTACGCTTCCCAGATGTTGCGGTTTGATTGCGCCGGAAAATCCGCCTATCTTCCGTCTCTGTAGCATGGCTAATGCTCCGTGTGACCGCAGCCAATATACCCCAGATTCAGAAGTTTTGAGCCACTGAACTCACTTGCAACATCCACAACTGGTCAAACATTGTACTAGTACTAGAATAAATCACGTTGAATGTGCATGTGTCTCATCCACTAGCTTAATGATAGCCTACCAGCTCTGACCTGGATGGCCCAGGCTAACCCAGTCTCATCAGATCTCAGAAGCTAAACTGGGTCAGTCCTGGTTAGTATTTGGATGGAAGATCACCGAGGAATTCCAGGGCAGCTATGCAGGGGAAGGCAATGGCAATCGTCCTCTCTTATTCTCCTGTCTTGTAGGTCCATAAATCGGCTGTGACTTGATGGCACTTTACACGCACATCATCCGACAGTGTGTGGCTGCATTTGCTGTAAAAGACATCCATTCCCAACCGATCACATAGGCAGTAAAGCAAAAACACTTCCTATTGCCAAATCGACAATACATCTGAAGGGCAAGGAGCGGTTCCACTCTTTATTTTCAACCATTCTAATTAGGATGCGGTGACTCGGCGATTGGGCGAGCCATGTGGTTTTGCTTTGCCACCTAGGAGTACTAGGTGGCGCTGTGTTTTCATCTTTCCCCCACTCATTAGCGTACACGAGGTCTAATTATCGCGCCGGCACCGGCTCCCGCGGCTTCCTGCTCCGTTCGCCTCTCTAATGAAAGAATCCCGTCCCCAGGGCTGTCAGCCTGACATACGCAGTGTCGCTATGTTCACGGCCAATTCCAAAGGAAATCTGTTGATCCGGAGCATATTTCACCTGTCTTCGCGATTGGATGTATTCCGGAAGGTTCTATTACATGACGTAATGCAGTTAGAGACCGAGCGGGCGGCTGACATCCATTCAGACTGCCTGCCCTGGAAACTACAACATGTGTGTAGTGCTGGACTTCGCTGGCTGAGAAACCGTGAGGCCATAGGCGATCCGATTGCTTTAGCCTGTAATCACTAGGAGAACTCTCCTGCATTTTTCCTTCCTGCCTTTATGCAGCAACTTTATGCATAGGCAATCCTGTATTCTAAACAGAGATTACAACATGCTAGAAGATCGTAATAATCTGGATAAATCAGTTCCTTCGGAGGTGTTTCATAAGGGTCTTTATTATTCAAGTTGCCGATAGATAAGTAAATAAATAAAATTATGTAGGTAACCCCTGTTCCAGCCCTACACCTTTGTTCCCAGTCCTGCTGCCATTCAGACTATTCACGGAGGCACCGCCAATTCACTCTTCCCCGTATCCTTGCTCCTTGCCCACTGCAAAGGAAGTTTGTCACCATGTTAGAAATGTATTTATGACAATCCAGGAAAGGTGCTCTGCCCACGTAAGGAGACCTATGCACACATATGATTTCTCCTATGGTGAAACACCTGTGCTAATCAGATGCACATCCTGATGTGCATGGAAATGAGCACAGTATTGCCATGAACAAGATCTGCATTTCTGATGCTCATCTGAATATGTATCTTCAGTATTTTTGTTCTCATTCCCTTATTCACACATTACCAAGTTGTGGAGCCCACAGAACATTTCCGTATGTGCAACAGTCCTTGCTCAAGCAGAACAGCTAAAATTGTGCCTTGCTGTCTGCTTGTGCTAATTGAAAGTGGCTGTGTGCTCCACTATCTTTCCCCTAGCACAAGGTATTTCTCCTGATACAATTTCAAAACTAAGCCACGTGAAATCAGGCGAACCATCTGTTGTACATTCCACAAGCACACTGTTGCTTTTTTACAATTATGTTAAAGTGCTGTGTGGTTGCTGCAGCTGTTGTGCTGGTGCGAGTGGAACTGCTTGAAGTACAATGTCCTTCTGCTAACGCATCAGTAATTCCAACTCCATATTTCGTTTATATGCAGTTAAATCTGGGTCGGGTACGATGTCTCTGCAGTATTATATTTGTCCTTGTTTAAAATGTTTATAGACGGCCCTCCCCAAAAGTGATTAACAATCCCATCAGTATGAACATAACGTAGTGACGTTTCTTTGTATGGTGAGAGATTTTAAGAACTGGGGCGAATAGCGCTGCCAAAAGG
>NW_015159726.1:408222-469541 GCF_001447785.1 Gekko japonicus | reverse complement strand
GATTAAACCAATGTGTTTTGATTTAAAATCTTCCTTGAGGGGAAAAGTCTGGGTTTTTCCTTCAAAGAGAGATGTTATGGGATGCTTTTCAGTGAGTATGTCACTGAAGACAGTGTCCCCTTCGTCCGTCCATCTCAGACTGTGGAAGGGGAAAATCAATCAAGGCTGCCACTTCTGTACCACTTCTTTTAAGAAGAAGAAGAACTTAATCTGATAGAGTGGACAACGGATTAAGTTCTAGGATTAACTGGCCAATTAAAAATGTACAAGTCACTGGTTCCAGATGGCATACACCTGAGAGTTTCAGACAAATGTGAAATTGTTGGATGTTCCAGCAGAATATTTAAGGTCACTCAAGTGGGCTTTCTTACTAGAGAATCAGAAGGTAACCAAATTAATGTTCAAGTTCACACAGTGATCTGGAGGAATCAGAATTGAGTTAGTCTAATATTTGCCCTTGGCATGCTGGTGGAAAGTATTAATAAAACTAGAATTATTAAACACATAGAAGAACAAAGCTTGCTGACGAAGACTTCTATAATTCCTGCCGCAAAGCGAAGTCCTGCCAGTTTTTCAGAGCTCCTCAAGAGCAAGGGTCCCCAGCCTTTTTGAGGGCAAAGGCACCTTTGGAAATCTGACACAGTGTGGTGGGCGTGGCCACAAAGTGGCTGCCATAGGAGGCGGGCCAGCCATAAAATGGTTGCTGCAGCTTACCTTTGGTCACACAGTGAAGATCTTTGAACTGTGGTGTCAGCTGCTGCCAAAGCACAGCCAATCAACTCTCCAGTGGCCAGTGAGAAGCCCTGCTGGGCAAAAGCCGCACCTGGCCACGCCCACTTTCTAAAAACACTTGGTGGGCACCAGGAAAGGTACTGACAGGTGCCCACCACGTTAAAGACTCCTGCTCAAGAGTATTAACAAGCATTTTGATGGACTTTGATAGACTGGGGTTGTGTGGTTTTCCTGGTTATCTGTATTAGAATCAGTGCTGCTGCTTAATTTATTCATAAATGATCTGAAGTCAGTGGTAAGCTGTGAATTTGATATGTTTGTGGCATAGATGCCAGATATTGAAGCTGGCTTCTGATGCCCCCACAGGATGATGTCTTTACCAGCACTGTTGTCCATGCCCCAGAAATTGCCTCACTCCATTTCTGTAATTTGCAGACCAGAGTTCCAATTACAGTAATGCCCCAAATATGGTGTTTCTTTTGAAGACAGTTCCGAAACTACAGATGGCCATAGAGAACATAGTTCCCCAGCATCAAAAGTCTGTCGTCAGCTCCTGGACTGAATTCAAAGTGCTGTCGTTGACCTAGAAGATGTGAGTGGTCGGGGTCTCAAGGACTGCTTCCTGCCATACAAGGCTGCTCAAGAAAGCCATTTTTATTTGTAGACAGATAGCAGAGAAACAATCCATCACTATGTCTAATTTTCAATATGGTCTCATCTGTGGCTACTTAAATCTGGAGACTGGAGCTATGAACAGACCAGAGGAATCTTTCTACAAACCTGAGAAAGGCCCCACGTTTGCAGAAAAATCTGAAATCTAAATCTGTCTGTTTATCTGTCTATCCATCCATACACACACATTCATTCATACATACACACACACACACACACACACACACACAAATAGGGAGGTAGGGAGGTTTACACTTCAAAATAATAGATGTAGCATATATTAAAAAACAAATGGCCTCTGCAGTGGCCATTGTGGGGGTTGCTAGGCAACCACAACAATATTGCCAGTCTTCAAGCCTTGGTTTCTGTCAATAAATGTAGGCAGGGCCTTTTCCATGCACATTTTGCCTTTCAGGGAGAACTGGTCCAAAAGCAACCACTGGTAACCACTAGTAAGCCTGGCTACTTGCTACTATTCAACAGCAGCTGCCATATGAAATCTAATGTGATAAAGTGGTTAGAGTTTCAGACTATGATCTGAGAAATCCAGATTCAAATCCCCACTCTGTTGTGGAAGATCACTGTGTGACCTTGGGCCAGTCACATGCTCTCAGCCTAGCCTAACTCGCTGGGTTGTTCTGTGGATAAAATGGAGGACAGGAGAAAAATGTTAACTGCTTTGGGTCCTCACTGAAGAGAGATATGGGGTGTGAATGAAATAAATAATAAATATAGCTGAAGATGGGGGCAGATAATAGATTGGCTGATGGGGGGGAAAGAGAGAAGGAAGCAAGGGACGGGGAAGATATGAGGGCTGCCAGGAGGAAGGAAAGAAAGAGGAAATAGTGGGGGAGAAGAAAAATATGTTCCCTGCAAGTCCTTGCAGATCCCAGCCCCCTGTTTTGTTATATTTCTATTTTGTCAAAGACCTTTCCCTGGACATCCCCACCTCCAGGAGCCCTGGGTTTTGACAACAAACAAGGTAAACAGAAAGAGGAAGGTCCTTTTCTGTGTTGGCTCTAGCAAACAACCTGTGTGAATGTGGGGGGGGACAGGGACCTGGGGGGCCCCATTGGCATTACAGTGTTATGTCACTTCCAGGGGAAACCCAGAAGTGATGTCATGCTGCTATAAGAACCACTTGAAACAGATTTTCTTCTGATATCTAGTGATGTCATGTCTGGATTTTCCATGGAAGAGATGTGATGTCAAAGCACCAATGGTGATTTTTCACACATCAGCTGACAAAGTGGCCGTGGGTAGTGGGGGCAGATAGTGGCAGACAGGAGGAAAGTTTTAAAGCACGTTCCCCTTGGCTGGAAAGTTCCCTCGGCCTGTATACGAATATAGACTCTGAGGCAATTGGTAGCTTGTGGTAAAGAACCCTGGTGGCAGGAACAAATACCTGACCCACCAAGTGTGTATGTGGACAAAGGCAGGCAATCAGACTGCTCAGTAAAGAGAGATTTTATCTAGGATCATAATATGTGTGGATTTGAATAAAGTCAACAAAGCAATGCATATCTCAGACTGCTGCCCTCAGCTGCACACGTAGCCACAGAGAGAGGGGGTGAAGCAATCCAGGCTGGGAGCGCTTGAACAGAGACAGGGCAGCTGAATCACACACCCCTTCCGAAGACTTCTAAAACAGTAGATTAGGGGGCCCACTGCGAGAGGAAGAGGGCTGTTCCGCCCCTCCCAATCCTCCAATAATTCATGTACTGAGTGCTGCATGTCAGGCTGGGGAGGTCTGGGCTTTCCCGCTTCCCTGCTGTGGTGTTCAGAATCTCTGGGAAGCTGTGGGGGCTGTTTTGGAATGCTGGTATGAGCTGCTGCATCGCTGACATCTGCCGCACATGGCCACAGCTGCAGCCTGCTGGTTCAGCCTCAGCAACTCAGGCAGTACATGGGTGTGGTGCTAGGCTAGTGCTGGGGTAGCCAACCTCCAGGTGGTGGCTGGAGATCTCCTGGGATTACAACAGATCTCCAGGCAACAGAGATCAGTTCACCTGGAAAAAATGGCCACTTTGGAAGGTTGACTCTATGGCATTATACCCCACTGATGATACCCCACCCCAGGGCTATTTTTGGACAGGAACGGAGTTCCGGCTGGCTCCCAAGTTGGCCACACCCAGCAGGAACTCACTATCATAATAGGCCATACCCAACAGCAGGAACTTATTAGGATTGGCTACATTAGGGGTGTGTGGCCTAACATGCAAAGGATTTCCTGCTACAAAAAAAGGCCCTGGGTTTTGACAACAAACAAGGTAAACAGAATAACAAGCAAGAGGTGGGTGTGGGTTTTGACAACAAACAAGGTAAACAGAATAACAAGCAAGAGGTGGGTGTGGTTGGATGACCACACTTCTGGTAACACGGGGGTGTGGCCTAATATGCTAATGAGCTGTGCTGTCATGGGTGTGGCCTAATATGCTAATGAGTTCCTGGTGTTGGGTGTGGCCTATTATGCTAATGAGTTCCTGTTGGGCTTTTTCTACAAAAAGAGCCCTGCCCCACCCTCTGCAGGCTCCACCCCCCCAAAATCTCCAGGTATTTCCCAACTCAGAGCTGGCAATCCTAGCTAGTGCTCAGGAGCCAACGCTGATCCTGCAGTTGATTGCTGACAAGCAGGGGTCATTTCATAGAAAAAGGAGTGCAGGAGCTCATTAACATAATGTATTAGCATAACCTATTTGCATATGCCACACCCCCTGACATCACCGGAAGTGTGTCAGAAGGCAACACTGGACTGTTTTGGATTGCTAGCTATTGGGGGGGGGGGACGTGCAAATCTGTCCTCGCAGAGGAGGGAGAGCTTGTACCTGAATAAAACTTGGTCTTAAAGGTGCCACTGGACTGTTTTGGGCCGGGGGGGCTCTGCAACTTACTTGGCTGCTTCTTGCTCTGACTGAGGGCTGCTGGGACCGGGGGGGGGCCTTGTTGCATGTGCCCGCCCCCTGGGCTCTTTACTGCCGGAGCTCTGCTCCTGTGCGCTCCTGCAGGAAATGACCCCTGCTGACAAGAACTGATATGTGCTGCAGCAGCTTTAGGTCCAAGGAGCATGGCTTCCCCATCTGGCTTCCCCAATACTTCCAGGAGATGGTTGTCTTCTTAAACATAGCTGCTCAGACAAATCTTTGCTTCTATGAACACTCATTCCCTTTCCTAGGTTATTTTAAAACCGCTTCCCGCCGCAACTGTTCTGCAGCTATTCTTCTGGTCTGGGTGCTAAATCTTTTCCCCAACTGCTTAAGAATATTAACCCTTCTAGTCCCAATGTCCTCCAGCCCAATGACCTTCATGCCACAGTTTAAAGTTCTGATGGATACAAGAACTGAATAGGCCTTCTCAGAAGAGCTCACCCAGAAGCTTGGCTATGAAGAACTTTCTTGGTGTTTTGTGTAACTGGTGAATGAATGAGCACAAAATCTTTGACAAAGGAAATCAATATTGCCTGCACCTTTGAAGAATTTGTACCACACATCTGTCTTTTTTACACAAGGACATTATTAACAAAACTGAAAGCTGTTCTTTCAAACAGGATATGAGCGTGGTTACCCTCAATGAATTATTTCCAGGGGCTATGGCTCCATGGAAGAGCCTCTGCTTTGCATGCAGACGGTCCCAGGTTCAATCCCCAGCATCTTCACTTAAAAGGACCAGGTAGGAGGAGATATGAAAGACACCTTAGACAATATTGACCTTGATGGACCAAGGGTCTGATTCAGTATAAGGCAGCTTCATATGTATGTTCATACATGTTCGACCCCCAAGTGAGACTCTTATTTCCTCTGGAAACTATCTTGTGCATGGGACGAGAACAGGAAAACAAAGAGTGACTTCTTAGGTCTGGGCTTCCTGTGTAACACCCAAAGGGTGGAGGGGGAGTAATCGTCTGTCTCCACTGTGTCGCAATGTAAAAAGTCCTCTGTATCCATCTTGAACTTATGCATCTCTTTGTAGAAACACCCTACAAATTAGAAAGGTACAGAGAAAGGAAATGCAATGATGAGGACAGGAGCTTATCTCAAACATACTTACGTAAACTGTCTACCACCCTTGCAGACAGGCAGATTTTATACCCCACACTCGCTTTGTTAAACCAGTTCAGGAAAGAAGCAACACATATCATAATGCAGACCTTTGTGTTTGTTTCTTCTCTTCCAAGCCTTTGAGGGAGAAAAGATAGGAAGGGGGAGAGGAAGGTCTTTCCTCATGCAAGACATAATCTAATTACGATTATTTGATGCAGAGTTTAATACCCACAAGCCTCATTAGCATTCCATTTAAGTTTCTTCACATTGTAACCATAGTGGAGTTAACCGCCTAATACTGAGCATAAGAAATACACTGCCTGAAATATACAGTGGCAGAGCCAGAAGAGGTGACTGCGATTGCATTGAATCACCTGCCTCTCCCAGCTTTTTGCTATAGCTTCTTCACTGAGGCTCCTCTAGCCCATTTTTATCCCGCCCGAGAAGCTGAAAGTGGCTTCACCCTCACAACAATCCTGAGAAGTAGGTTAGGCTGAGAGGAAATAACTGACTTCAAGTCACTTGGGTATGCATTTGAAACTAGATCTCAGACTCGGTCCAACACTCATCTTCACGACATCTGCTCCTTTTACATTTATCTGTCAGGCCTCCAGATTCCATAGGTCAGCATTTCTTCCAGTTTGTTTAATATAGGCCCCGTTCATACGAGGCCAGTTGGGCCGGGAGCGGGACGGAACGGGGGCGGAGCAAACCGGCATGATCCCACCTCAACATCTGGGGAGCGTGCCGGATCCGTCCCGGTTCCGTCCCTACCGGCGATACCGCGCAGGAAAACAGAACCACCTACCGAGGTGGTGGAATCCGTTGGAGCGCCGCAAGCCGGGCCGTGGGATCGGCCGGCTTGTATTTGCGCTGGTGCTTCCCGTCCCCCCGCCCCACCTCGCGTGCCAGTTCGGCAGCCTCCCCCTCCCAGCCAACTCTTCCTCCCCGGCATCTGATCGTGCCGGGGAGTGACGCGCCGCGGCTCCGGGGATCTGTGGGATCCCGCCGCGGCGTTCCAACTTTGGTGCGGCTCACATTTGCCGCAGATCAGCCCTCCGTTTCCCTGCTGTGTGGCAGGGACCATAGTTTGTTTATTAAACTACCTAAATCAATGTATAATTCAGAAAATATAACAGATAAGATGAAAATTTATTAAAACCTACACTAAAAACAGAAGCAACAAGAATTCTCGTTTAAAATTAAAACCTAAGAGCTCCTAAATGAAACCCTTTTGATCTGAAATGGACCAGCATTACCCTCTTTAACAAGTCCTCAAGATACCCTCTTTAGCAAGTCCTCAAGCACAAAAATTAGGTTAACACTTTGGAGATAGTGTACTCAGGGCTCAGTCACTGGAACTGGAAAAGAACTTTCTACATTCCCCTTGAAGAAACTAGGTCATCAAAGGCAGATTGCTCAGAAGGTCCTATTGGTTCCTCATGGGTTTGGACATGCCTCTATAGAGCTTCTGGCCATGCTCCAGCCCTGGCTGGAGGCTTTAAAAGGCTGGAAGAGGCTAAGAAAGACAGACCAGCTCTGGCTCCCAGTTCAGAAGGGAGTAGAACTAGAAGCGGTGGAATAATATGGTCTCAGTGCTCCCCTCCCTCCATCTTGGGTCAAGGGAATGTGCTTCAGCTGGTGCACAATTGTTGTACCTTGAGACCTAACAAGTGAATTCTCTCACCAGTATTTTATAATTTATACGTTAACTCTTTGAATGACATCATCTAGAGCTTTGGGGTTGGGTTCTTCAGTACACTGATGAAACCCGGCTCTCTAATTGTGTGGAACAAGCCATCGAAAGTTGTCGTCTATGTTCTAGAACAATGTCTGAATGCTGAGATCAAGAGACGAAGAGATAATAGGTTAAAGCTGAATCTAAACAATGGAAACTGGCTAGTAAAACAGAACTTTTAGAGGGAATTGCTTTACCCAGCCTAGACAAGGCATTGCTGAAGGTGACAAATTCAGAGAAGATGCTGGGAGTCTTATTAGATCCTGCTTCATTGTTGGAAGAACAGATTAATGCAGGTGTAAGAAGTGGATTCTTTCAGCTGCATTTTGCACTGAAAGTGCCTCTTTATCTAGATTCTTCTGATCTGGGTACACTGATCCATGCTTCCCTAACATCAAGGTTGGACTATTGTAACATGTTCTACATAGGGCTGCCTTTGAATACTATGTGAACCCTTCAGTCAATACAGAATGCAGCTGTGATTTATTAACTGTAGAATGGGAAATGAACATATCCTGATTCTTTGTCATCTATAGTGGCTGCCTATTTGCTTCTGGGGTAAATTTAAATGGCTAGTTCTTGCCTATAAAGTCCCATCTTGGGTCACTTGTTGTGGGGGCAAACAACAATTACTCTGCCCTTGACCTGTGCACCCTTTACTACAAGGTAAGTAAAAGGTAAAGGTTCCCTTGCTCAAAAGCCAGTCGAATCCGACTCTAGGGTTGCAGTGCTCATCTCCGTTTCAAAGCCGAAGAGCCAGCGCTGTCCGAAGATGTTTCCGTGGTCATGTGGCCGGCATGACTAAACACCAAGGCGCACGGAACGCTGTGACCTTCCCACTGAAGAGGTACCTATTTATCTACTTGCCATTTCTTGCTTTTGAACTGATAGGTTTGCAGGAGTTGGAACTAGAGATGGGAGCTCACTCCATCATGTGACACCCGGGTCTCGAACTGCTGAACTACTGACCTTCCACAGCCTGCAGTTCAGCGTCTTAACCACTTGAGCCACAGCAGATACAGTGCAATTCTGCGCAAGGAATGCAAAGAAAGACAATGTGTTGCCCTGAGGATCTTGCAATATATGGGTCCTATGATCTGCAGCATTTTGTTTGGTGTTAACTGCCTGGGCTGGAGAGTCAGCAGAGGGCAAGATCAATGGTGGCTTCAGGCTCTGCTGGGACCAATTACTTTTAAAATTGCAAGCCGATCTGCCTCCCTTCCCTCCGGCACCCAGGGGAGTTGGCCGTACTTGACTGCGTATTTAATTGCAAAGCATTTAAATGATACTTACATTAGCCCCAAAACTTTAAAAAGCCAAACAATGCAGCATAAGCCTTTCAAATGTAGCATTAAAAATCGTCATGATTAAAGCCATTTCATGTTTTTTTTTAAAGGCCCGGTTTACTCATTGGCACTAACTCCATGCGATTTTTGTATGGAAGCAGAGGGCAGGAACTTACTACAACGGAAGGTTTCACATCTTGGAAGCAAAACACGTTCCTGTTTAAGTGACTTGCTCAGCCTAGAGGCAACTGGCCCTGCTGATGTAGAAGCAATAAATAAGGATACACCACAGGTTGCTCTCTCATTTTGTGAAAGGTCAGCTGACATCATGCGAGCATGAAAGTCAAATGATCTGTGGTTGTGCAAGATCTTTTGGAAGAGATGACTTGCAACAACAGGCCTGGCCTGGGAATGCTCCACATTTCCAGCCCGATCATCATTAAACATCCCGAAGGCCTGGGAAGTGGAATATTCATTGCAGAGCTGACAGTGGGGCTCTGCCACCCAAGAAGTGAGGACATAGTCCTGAAATAAACTGTGCCAACAAGTCGGTTGCCGCTTTTGTTCTTGCTATTTTAAGACTTCTGAGGTGGTGGGCCTCGAGAGTTTTGCAAAATATGAGTGGAACTTTGAGAATTCATGTCGAAAATCAAGAGAAAACCTTGAACTGTTAATCTAGAAGCAATGCAATGCCATACATTAGGAGTGGGGCCGTAGTTCAATGGCAGAACATCTGCTTCACATGCAGAAGGTCCCAGGTTCAGTCCCCGGCGTCTACAGTTACAAGGGTCAGACAGCTGGTAATGTGAAGGATCTCTGCCTGAACTTCTGGAGAGCCAATCAGAGTAGGCAATAGTAACCTTGATGGGCCATTTGTCTAACTCTGCATAAGGCACCTTCATGCGATTGTGAATGCAGCATAGTACAAGATATCATTAACAGACACGGAAACAATTCACAGGCTTACGTCAAGGTGGTCAGGTAAGAAGCAGGTTGTTTAAAGGGGACTCTTGCCCAATTATAAGGAAGGAAGGGATGCATGCCTATTGCACACGGAGGCTTCAGGGGCAGGGAAAGCAGAAGCAAATATAGCACAGACTGATGGTAGTATCACGTGAGGAAGAAGACAAGAGGGTGGAACGAGATACTGCAAGGGAAGTAGCACTGCAGCTCCTGCTTCATAATGCCCCGTTTAATGATGCAATATATGATGTGATAATCACATGGTCCATAGCTCTGCCCCACCTCACATCATTGGTAACAGCGCCGGGGGCCATAATGCTCACTATGGTGACATCCTGTTACACTTGCATTAAGCTAGGCATTATGAAGGACAATTTCCAAGGTCTCCCTAGCAATGCTCCCTCTAAGCTGTGGAGTCTTGTTCGCAAAAATTCTACTTTGCGAGCTACTGGCATTAAAGCTGTGAGTGAGCGATTTGGCTACTGCCTCAGTTATTTTGCTCTGGAGCCCTCCTTCCTGAGCTAAGACAAAAATGCATGAGCTGGAGGCTAAAAAACTGTGAGCTAGCTCACACTAACTCAGCTTAGAGGGAACACGGCTCCCTAGTCACACATGAAGTTGCCTTATGCCGAGTTGGACCATGGGTCCATCATGGTCAATATTGTCCATGCTGACTGGGAGCAGATCTCCAGGGTAGAAGGTGGAGGTCTTTCATATCACCTGCTGTCCTGTGTTTTAACTGAAGATGCTGGAGATTTAACCTGGGACCTTCTGCATGCCAAGCAGGTGATCTACCACTGAGCCACCATGACCCCTCCCCAAAGGAGGGAGAGATACACCGAGCAGCTGCAGCTCCATGTCTCTCTTAGCATCACGTTGTGCACAGAGAGAAAGACCTGACATATCTATCCAGCTGTGTGATTGTATGCGTCTAGCAATAGTGGTGATAAAGCAATGAGCTTCTCATATATCTAGGAGATCTACGGCTGGGCTGTCCACCCCGGCATATGTAGTTAAGTTAGATGTGTCAGATATACTATAAAGGGTGATTCAGAGCCCTGTATCCTCAACAGAGTTCTCCACTCTAATACAGAGAGCTGACAGGAGATAATGTGATGAGATCAGCTGGAAGATAAAATGGCTGGAAAGAGAGAAAGAGATAAAGCACACTAGGAATTTAGGAGGCCCAGCTCACGTGTCCCCCTGCCATAAGCACACTCGTTGCACATTCATTCTTTTGCCTAGGCATGTGTTTGAGGGTTTTGGAGGCTTTGCAAGCTCTCCAGGGCCATCCAGTGCACAAAGGCCTTGCTAGCTCAATGACATAGGAAACCAGATACTCCAAGTGTTCTCCAAGCACAGGGACTATACTTTTATGTGTATTGATTTCCACCCTTCCATTACATATATCGCAATATTACTTAGAATATTACTTAGAATAAAAGAACATAAGAAGAGCCCTGCTGGATCAGAACAGAGGTCCATCTAGTCCGGCATCCTGTCTCACATAGTAGCCAACCAGTTACTCTGGAGGTCCAACAACAGAGTATAGAGGCCAAGGCCATCCCTTGATGTTGCCTCCTGGCTCTGGGATTCAGAGGTTTACTGTCTCTGAACGTGGAGGTTCCCAAACAGCCATTAGCAGCAGCTTTCTGGGGTCTCAGGCAGAGGTCTTTCACATCACCCACTACCTGATCCTTTAAACTGGAAATGCCAGATTTTTTCCCTGCGCACCCCTAGATGCCAGGGACGGAGCACAGGACCTTACGCATGCAGAGTAGATGCTCTACCACTGGGCCATGGCCACTCCCATTATCAAGGTCAGTATTGTCTACTCAGATGGGCAATGGCTCTCCAGGGTCTCAGGCAGAGGTCTTTCATATCACCTACTTCCTGGTCCTTTCAAATGGAGATGCCTGGAACTGAACCTGGGACCTTGTTCATGCAAAAGCAAAGGCTCTTCCCATGAGCCACAGCCCTTCCAGGAAACAACAAAACAATGGTCCCGGTCACACTGGCCAGAGAACGCGGGGGGAGGCGTGGCTTTTCGCTCCGCCGCACTTGTGACCCGACCGAACGCGATCAGATGCGATGGCAGGGAATCGGGGGTAGCATTTTGTCGGCACACGTTTCCGGCGCGCTTCATGCGGCGCTGGAGCTATCAGACGGAGGACGTCCGTCTGTGGCCTGTTGCAAGCGGATAATACTGGTGTTTCTGCAGTAGCTTTGAACTACGGATCTTCGGCGGGATGCAATGGCTTGCCAACGGCTGCGCGACGCTTGCCAGATGTGCTGGTGTGATCGCGCCCGTTAAATCCGCCCGGCATCCGAGAGTATCCCACGGCAACTTCTGTGTATGATCAGAGCCAATGACTGGTTATGTTCTCTGTTTTAAAAAATAGATAAAAAGAATATCCAGGAAACAGTGTTGCTTGGGCTGAGTCACACTATCCCTGGAGATGTGACGGTTGCTTTAAATTTGAGTATACCCAAGCTCCCAGCTCCTGGTGAACTGCTAGTATCACTCAGACAGCAATTCAACATCAGCAGACTGGATTTATCTGATCCCGATGAACCAAATGAACAAGTCCCAGATCCAGTTTCTGGCAGCGACTCGCTTGATGCCTCTGGGAAGCCTCAAAGAAGAACGGGACAGCACCAGCTTTCTTCCCCGGTGTATTCAGAGTTACTGACAGGAAACCAGGTGAACCAGCTGTTCTGTGAGAGGCCAGAAGCAGGGATGGGAAATGGCTCAGAAGCGAGCCAGGCTGAGTAGCCCCTGCTGCGTTACCAGGCCATGCTGCAGGGAATGTTTGGCTCAGAGCTGGCTGGTGGCTTCATCAGTGGGCGTTGGCTCACATGAATATATGAAGCTGCCCTATACTGAATCAGACCGTTGGTCCATCAAGGTCAGTATTGTCTACTCAGGCTGGCAGCAGCTTTCCAGGGTCTCAGGGACTGGTCTTTCATGTCACCTCCTACCCGATCCTTTAACTGGACATGCCGGGGATTGAACCGTGGATGTTCTGCAGACGCTGAGTCACTAGGGCTGCCAAGTGGGGGCGGGGGGCGGGTAAACCCCCGCTTTGGAGGCCCGATTTCCGCCACCGCGGCATCGGGCCCCAGGGGGAACCCCGCCCCCCAAAGCGCAGCGTGGGTGCGTCACAGGAAGTGACGCAACCACGTAGAGCACGTTGGGGGCATGGCCCCAATCGTTGGAGGGAAAACTCTATGGTTGGAGGGAAAACTCTATGCATACCTTGGCAGCTCCCGGACCGAAGGAACGCTCCCCCGCCAGTGAGTAAGAATGACTTGGCAACCCTATGAGCCACAGCCCAAAGACTGAGCCATTGCCTCCTCTCACAACACCCATCACTGGTGCAGCTGTTCTGGTCTGAGCCAAGGAGCCCCTGCAACACTGACAGAACCACTGGGGCTCGGCTCGGCTTGGCTTCCTCTGGGCTGCTGGCAGCCCTTGCAGGGCAGTGGCCTCCCGGGGACTTTCCCTGGAAGTTCAGTGGCCAGACCGCCACTGCTCAGGGGGATGAGTTGGCATCTTTTGATTCACAAAGGCTTTGCTATCATTTAACAACCTAAGCCTGGGAAACAATTGTGTGGCCAATGACCCCATGCTCTTGATCGCTATCAGTAAGTGGCTGTTTTGAAATCGTCGGGGGGCAAAGTGCAAGGCGGTGAGCCTGTCACAGGATGGTGAGTTCACACATTCTGCTGAAAAGGATGGATCCTACAGGGCCGGCAAATGTTCCACCCTCTAGGGCACCCTGAAGGAGAATCATGTTCATTGGTGGAATTTCATTCAGATCAGTGGGACTCCTCTGGTCTAAATGGTTGATATAATCAAAGGTATATTTGCACTCCTTAGTCGCTCCCAGGGAGGAGATTTGGGAATTTGTGGTCACCCCATGAAAATGATTAGAAATGGATTCAGGATGCCCCCCCCCCGGGGGGGGGGGGGGCTTTAGACAATACACAGTTGATTTATGCCTTGGTGCAACCAGATGTGCACATGGCCACTAACAGATGGTTGTACTTGGCAAACATGCGAGGGATAACGGGATTAAGACCTTTCTCCCTCCCCCCATGGCCCCAGTTTGAATTGGGATCTTGTGTGGCTGCAACTCTCCTTTTGAAATTATGAGGGAAATGCAGTCGTGGCTGTCTCAATGTCTTGTTTGTTTTTGTTCTCATTGAAAATCCCTCAGATAGGCTTCCAGGGAACAGCAGG
This sequence comes from Gekko japonicus, assembly GCF_001447785.1. Taxonomy (NCBI): domain Eukaryota; kingdom Metazoa; phylum Chordata; class Lepidosauria; order Squamata; family Gekkonidae; genus Gekko; species Gekko japonicus. Next base: position 455,867 of record NW_015159726.1, on the reverse strand, counting down.
GTCCCCTGGAACCCAGTTTGAAAACCACTGCTCTATTGAATCCCATTTTTACTGCATCATTTAAACTTCTCTCCGATACGTTTGCCCAGCCAAACAAATCACTGTTCCAACTGCATCAGACTGAAGAGCTTTAGATTTTAAAATACTGTCCTGAAACATGCCACATTATTTTAGGTTGCAACAATTGGGAGGGGGCAGCCTCCAATACGATAAATTTCTGCCTTTCCTTATTTATTCTCTTTCAGTGGTTCTAGATCAAATCTGCACCATTTACAAATGAAGAGATGGGTTTTTTTTAAATCTCCTGGGACTGCAAATTCACACAATATTCAGCAAATCAACTCATGACAGTTTAATGTGAACAGAGCAAAGTGTCTGCAGACAGACTCTAGAAGATAATTCTGCGGCTAATATATGAGGCAGAAGAGAAGCCAACTCACATGGCAGGAATTATACTGCACTGCAAGCCATGACAAAAAAGAACTTCCTTCCTAGCTTCCTTATTGGAGATAAATAAATATTAAACTGTACTAGTTTTTGCTCTGTGTCAGCATTTCAGCTAAGGTTTAATACAAATATGCAGGGATGGTCCCAGGCATATCCCTTCAGAGTTAAGGCATTTTCAGGAACTTTCTGGTGATGCTGAAAATTGGTGTGTGTGTGTGAATTCTGAGCTGGGTAAATGTCCAGGGTCAAGCAGGCACCTGAACACAGATATTCAGAAGTCCAAACATCAAACCAGAAGCACAAATCCAAAGAGCGCAATCCAGGTCACAGTCCAGAAGGTCAAACACACTGAGGTGTGGCGCACACATACAATAGTTGCAGACAAGTTGCTTCCACACTGGCTTGCCCTTTTCTGGCTGCTTTTATCAGGAGTCATTCAGGGACAGGTGCAACTCATCAACCTGCTGAGTCATTCAGACACAGCTACAAGTCATCACTGGCTGAGTAGCCTACAGGGCTGTCAGCCCCGATCCTGTAGCGACTCCAACTCACAAGTAGAGGTTGACTGAAGCTGGGCTGCCAACCACAAACTATGGCGCCACTTCTGCACCTCCCTCAGGGCCCACCTTCTCCACCAGTTGGACCCCAAGCTTCAGGACTGGGAGCGTGGCATGCTGACTTCAGCCTGAGACTCCCCCTGTGTACGTTACAGAGTCTCTACCTTGTCTGGAAGGTCTTCCTGTAGCATCCAAGGGCTGGGACCAGGTTCCTCCATCTCTTCCTCGTCCTCCTCATCAGAGGAAGTCCTGGCAGGCAGACCCATGACAGCAAAGTGTGAAGAAATAAAACATATCGAACATGCTAATTTGGTTGACCAAACTAGCCCAGTCTCATCCCTTCCTCCTCCATTATGTTTCTCTCTTGCTCTTACTTCCCCCAGGGGCTCTCTTCCCAGTGTGGTGGTAAAAACTCATCTGAAATCCCCAGCTGGGTTGCGAAGAAATGGCAGACATGGGAAGTGTTAAATATCCTTCCACCATATTGCATCTCCCTGGCCGTTGTTTGGATCTTTGGTGGAGATCCAGGTTCCCATGTGTTTAGTTTGCCTGTGAGAGGTTGCCTCTTCACTGTTAAATTAACGTTGGAACCCTCTGCGGGAATGTTGATTAACCTTTATTGTCATCTTCACAAGCTATCCTGCTACACAGTGAGATCACAGGTGGCTACGACACCCATCAGTCAGAGTGCCTCCCACATCTCTCATGACTTTGTATTTGTTATCTCATCCAATACATTTTGAGGGGGAAGTAAGGAAGATCCTGCTGAGTTCCATCTAGGCTAACTCCCCCCCCCCTTCCTGAAGGTATTTAGCCTGGGCGGGGCCAGAGGCCCAAGCCAAAGGGCGGGAGCCAAATGGTTCTTGGTTGGGGGCTTGCAGACAGTCCCCCGGAGTAGTCAGCCTGGCAGACCCTGACCAGCCCAGATCTGTTTGTGCGTTCTTTGCCTGTCTGTTTGGGATGTTTTTTGATACGACACTTAGTGTCCCTCTGGGAAGAAAAGAGGCCTAAAATGCTCAAATAATAATCTCATGAATTGTGTTGTGTGTTTTTTTAAAAAAATCTGTTTTATTTCTGGATTTTACATTCTTATTTGTAATTGAACTGTTTAAATGTTTTTAATATGGATTTTAATTGTGATGTATGTACCAACCAATGTAAGCCACCCTGAGCCTGTTTCCAGGGAGGGTGGGTACAAATTGAATAAAATAAAAATAAAAGTAATAATGGGACCATATAATGATACTGGGTTTGTAGCACTGTTCCTATTCTTCCCATCCTGGTAAAGCATACCCATTTCCCCACCATGCTGGGGCCCTGCACCTCTGCAGTGAATCAGGGGTTAGTCATGTGGAATCACACAGCACATTCATATATCATTCATGTGTTGTTTCCTAAAGAAGTGCCATGTGCTGCATGTTCCCTCCCCCTCTGCAACAAATTGCCATAGATTTAATTGCTTTTTCTAAGATTATACTCATACCGTCAATGTTCAAAGTACAAAAGCAAAACTGTTGTTCCTTATTGCACACCTGTGCAACAATGGCTCCCTAGTTTACTGTCTCTATACTAAGCCTGGTTACAAGTGAACAATTCACGGACTGAGGTCATAACTATCGTACCTGTTACCGAACTGCTGACATTTCCAAATTCAGTGCTATTGTGCAGTAACATAAGCGTTAATCTTGTGCTCTGCAGGAGTTTTACCAGACTGTTGGGGGCAGGGTTAAAACGTTATTAAACTTGGTTACTACCAGCAGTCTGTGTGTGCATTCTGCGCCTCATTTTTCTTCTACGCTAGGCCCAATTTACAACATTGCAATCAAGAGTGCTTGAAGTATCCCCAGAAAAGATGGGTACATATTCCTTGGGACATCCTCTATACTCATGTCCAGAAATTTGCTGTGTACCTCAGGCATCCCACCATTGTCAGCTGTGTAGGGCTTCCTGAGAAAGAGCACAGGTTGAGACATACCACACATCTGGACGGTAGCAGCCATCAGAAATGTTGACACACCACACCTAAGCCCTGAAATTGGAACCATCTGGACATCTGCTGTTAGTCATCTCTGCTGGCTGAAATACTCAGCTGGTGAGAGAGAGGACGTGTCACTTGTCACTTTGCCTGACCATTCACGCTTCCTGGATGGGGAATACCTTACAAGGCACCGATGCATGGCCTTTGTGCTGGGACAGCTGTTGGACCTTGCGAGTGTCCTGTGAAAGGCAGCCAGCCCTTCAGCCAGGAAGGTCCTTGGGGGGTTTCCAGGCACCCTTTTCAAAGCCCATTGCTTCCGTAGCAGTCAATGTTTTCTGAGGCTTTCAGTTATTCTGGCTCCTCAGTTATTGTTCGGATGCCGTTCTTCTAAATAAAGACCACTTGTCACCAGACTTATAGAGTCAGGCGTTAATTTATGTACCAGAAGGAAACAGCAGGAGATTTTTTCATTGATACCGTGACTGCCAAATCAAAGATGTGTTCCTTTAGAGCCAAAATAAAAGCCAGGTCTGTTATCTGTCTTCCCTACAAACTGATCAGGTGATGCGGAAATATATGAGAGAAGCAGGATAGGAGGGAGCTGACCAAGCCCGCCTTCCACACTTTTGGAGGTTTTCCTCCGCACACCCCCAACAGTGCAGTGGTTCTTTTTGGTTCTTCCACACTACATTGTTGTGCACTTGTCCCCCTTCCAGAACTCCCCCAGCTTTGCTGTGGGTTTCCACAAACCTGCTTCTGAAAGATCATACACAAAGCAGGACTTAGGGACAGTGTGGAGAGGAAGGTATGGATTTCTGCATCCCCATGCCCATGTCAACACCACCGCTGGCGCCATTTCCCCTTGCACCCGCCATTTTTTCTTCCCTCCCACCACTGCTGGACTTTACACTGGCTTTTTAAGATATATTTTTGCATTTTTGCCCATGCCTGGAAGTCATGGCGACCTCTGGCAACTCCTACTGGGGCATGGAGGACGTTCAGAGAAGTGGCTTGAGAGCCTGCCTCTGCCTCCCAGCCCTGGTATTCCTTGGAGGTCTCCCATCCAGGGGTCATTTCGTAGAAAAAGACGTGCATTAGCTCATTTGCATAACTCATTTGCATATGCCCAGGGGTCTTGTTGTAGAAAAAGAGCTGCCGGAGCTCATTAGCATAACTCATTAGCATAACTTATTTGCATATGCCACGCCCCCTGACATCACCGGAAGTGACAGAAGGCCACACCCCCTGACATCACCGGAAGTGTGTCAGAAGGCCCGGCTACTTACCCTCCTGCTTCATCCTCATTCCCAAACGGAATGAGGATCGAAGCAGAGGGCGGGGTAAAGAAGGGGCGGGGCTTCACCACGTGACGGCCCCGCCCCCTAGAGGTTCTCTTCCGGAGCTCCGTACCTGAGAGCTCCCCCCCGACTAGAGCCCTGCATATGCCACACACCCTGACATCACCGGAAGTGTGTCAGAAGGCAACACCCACCGCTCTGTCCTCACAGAGGAGGGAGAGCTTGTACCTGAATAAAACTTGGTCTTAAAGGTGCCACTGGACTGTTTTGGAACAGGGGGCCCGGGGGGAGCTCTGCAACTTACCTGGCTGCTTCTTGCTCTGACTGAGGGCTGCTGGGAGCAGGGGGTGGGGCTTGTTGCATGTGCCCGCCCCCTGGGCTCTTTACTGCTGAGCTCTGCTCCTGTGCGCTCTTGCAGGAACTGACACCTGCTCCCATCCAAATACTTGCCAGGGTCAGCCCTGCTTAGCTTCCAAGATCGGGCTTGCCTGGGCCATCCAGGTCAGGGCTACGCTGGCTGTTTTTAAAAATTAGTATAGGTAGTGTCCTAACAGGGAAAACCATGGGTGAAAAGAGAAAGCATGAGGAAAACCTCCATGTGGAAACTCCTTTGCCACTATGAATGTCTTTGCTCTGGAGTGAGAGCAAAATGGGAAATCTTCCCCATGAGGAGAGCAACCTGCCTCTCAAACGTGTTTCCTGCACTAAGATAGTAATCCACCCATCAATCAAGTGCCACCTACCTGTCTCAGGGCACCACGGAAGCAAAGGGCTGGGAGTGAGGATTGGGGGTAGGAGCAGAGAGCTTCCAAAGAGTACTGATCAGTATTCAGCCCTCTACTACATGGCAGCTGGACCAACTTGTCTTTCTTGTATCCAACTAAAATGCTCCTTGATGCATAATGGGAGGAGGACGCCAAGTTCTGCCTGCACTCTTCCCCGGGTTGTGCCTTGTTGACTTAAAGTAGTGACATGCGCTGTGGCGCCAAAGAAAAATGATACAGGGAGTAGCCCGAAGTTGTCAAGGTAGCTTAGAAAACAATCCCCATTGCTTTTGAAATGCAGCTCTACAGCCCTTAACCATTTACAATATACGCACCTTCAGGCGGCTTCATTTTTTTCCTTACACAGAGACATGTGTGATAATTACGGTCCTTAATCTAAGCATACATTGGTTTCTTGCTTTCTTTTTTAACCACCAGGGAGTCCGCCCCTGATGGGACACAGATAGGAATTCTCCAAGGGTTTTTTTCCTAGCTAGAGGGGCTGTGACGGGTTCTTGCTGATCCGAGATTCCTAGACATGGTTCTCCGGAAGAAGGTTAAGAGGCTGCGGCTTCTGTCTCTTCAAGCCTTGCCCTCACCACGGCTGCCTCTGCTGCCAGTCTGCCCATCTCTTCATGAAAGTGCCACATTCCCCTCTCCCAAATCCCTCTGACCGTATTTCCGGGCTATCAGCCCCATGGAGGCCCACAGGTGGGTGGATTCTTCAGCAGCTCCCTGGGGAGGTCAACAGAAGTCAAGAACCAAACCAACCTGGATTTAAGCACAAGCCAGGATTCGTTAATTTTAACTGGTAGCCTAACCAGAGTTTATTTGCACAAGTTATTGTGACATCTACAACGTCGTCTGGATATCTTCTCAGATTCAAAATATTATGATTGGGAAAATGGAATAGCCCCACAATAGGTATATGTCTTGGAGAGAAAACATGGGCGATTCTGCATCTGACATTCACTCCACATTTTCTCAACAATGGGCGATTCTGCATTGGCTTTTCCCTTTGTCGTTTTACCAAAGCTGCAGCTCAAAACCGCATTCAAATACCCCGGGCCAATGCCATACTGACTGCGAAGTCACCCCTGAATGGCCATGAATCTATGCAGAAGGTACCATAAAACCCGATGATCAAAGAAAGTGAAAGCGGCATGCAGTGTAGAGGGCACCATAAAATCCGATGATCAAAGAAAGTGAAAGCGGCATGCAGTGTAGAGGGCACCATAAAATCTGATGATCAAAGAAAGTGAAAGCCGCATGCAATGTAGAGGGAATCTCTGTTCCAAGGTGGGTTTGGTAAAACAACGGAGAGAAAAGCCAATGCAGAATCGTCCATAGTCTGTGCATGAAAGTGAGACAAATGCACATCAATTATGCAAACCCCACCCCCAAATTAATGGTGTGGAAAACTACTTCATGATCTTTCAGTTCTCTTGTCCTTCCCTCAACAATGTTTTCAAGCCACATGCCAAGATCACTTTATTAAGCTGTTAAGCAGCATCTAGAAGAGTTTCTAGTGCTTTAACACTGCAAGAGGTGGGGGGGAGGCAGCTTATCTGGTAACTGGAGGGAATTTTAGGAATGCTGGAGACATCTGGTCATTTCTCTCGGATTTAGCCTTCTTTGTTCCTGCAAGAAGCATTTTGGAAGCAGTAGTGATCAAAAGAGGTCAGCAGCACTGTTTTACAGCAGCAAACACAATTCCTTGGAGCCCTTCGTTTACTGAAATGGGGGAGGGGCACAAAATCTTTCCCCTCTGGTGCATAAGGGCTTTTCAGAGGCAGCATCCATTTGTACCAGAAGTCTGGCAAATCACACATTTGGGGAATGTGCACTACTAAGGATGCTCCCACGTGGTCATCCCATTGCCTGGACAGACATGTATTTTGCTTGCCCATACAAACTTGATTATGTATGGACCAGAATCCTGAAAAATCCAGTGGTCACTTAGCCCATACTGAAAGTGCATGCACATGTGAAACACACGCATTGGTCCCATTCAGTCAACATAGCGGCCACATGTATCAAGAAGCTGGGAGGATACCACTGTGCATAGCTGCCACATCTGATGACAGTATATCTGTATCAAAAGTGATTGAAAATTGACATTTGCTGCATGTACACATCTACTTTTTGACATATACACATTAAAAAGCTAGCGTGCAAAGTGACCCTTTCACACTGCTTTCTATCTCTGCTTCCTGGCAACTGGAGTGACATTCAGAAGAACAGTTCTAGGAACCTGGCTCACTGCTGAACAGCTGACTCTTAGAATAGAACCATTTTGCATCAGCCACAGACCAAAGTGACTTCTGGTGAGCATACAGTCAGTTATGGCAAATATGCCATTATATAAAATAATGTACAAAACAGAAGATATGCTAGGGTTAGAGGAATTTTAAATATATGTCATTTAGAGAATGGGTATTTGTACAGGATCACAAGTAAGCAAAGGAAACATATATTAGAAGCCTGTTTTGGATATCAGGGAATGGTTGAAATCCCATTTTAAATCATGCTGGCTGAAAGGGCAAATGTCTGCCCTTAAATATTGCGCACAGAGAATCTAGGCTTGCTCTGTCAGAGCTTAAAATAGTATAAGCAGCACAGACCAGACAACTGTAAAAATCCAAAGTGATGACTGCTGGTGGACAATGAATAACAGTCTGCTTCATTTCACTTCAAATGTCCATCACACACACACACACACAGAGAGAGAGCGAGAGAGAGAGAGAGAGAGAGAACTTTCACTCTGAGTGTCTAGCTGTCGGCAAACTGCAAAACTTCTGTTCCCAAGAAGCATTATGTGTCCCTGAAATCATAGTTAGATTACAGGATATGCTGGGTCTTCCATGGATCCCAGATCGACACACCAGTATTCATGGTTTTCTGAAATTAATTAAAGCCTTTTATACGTTGCAGAAGACACAAGCTGAGTTTTGCGTTTTCTTCCCTTCCCTCCTCCCAGTAGTCCATCTAGTCCAGCATCCTGTCTCACACAGCAGTCAACCAATTCCCATGGATGGCCAACAACAGGGCTCAGAGGACAAGGGTTTCAAGGGGCTTAATGCCTCTGAATGTGAAGGTTCCCCCCCAGTTACAATGGTTAGTCGCCCCTGATAGATTTATCCTCCGTGAAACTATCTAATCCCGCTTTAAAATTGTTTATTCCTGTGCCCGTGACTACATCCTTGGCAGTGAATCCCACATTTTAATTACTCTCTGTGTAAAACAGAATTCCCTTTTGTCCTTCCCTATCAGTTTCATTGGATGCCCTCGAGTTCTAGTATTTTGGGAGAGGGAGGAAAAGTTCTTTTTGTCAACTCTCTCTCCACCGCATGCCTAATTTTATAAACCTCTATGATGTCCCCCTTACTTGTCTCTTTTCTGAACTGAAAAGACCCAGATTCTTCAACCTTTCCTCATAGGGAAGGTGCTCCAACCCCCTAACCATCTTGGTTGCCCTCCTCTGTACCTTTTCCAGCTCTGCAATGTCTTTTTAAAGATACGGTGACCAGAACTGTACACAGTATTCCAAATGAGGCCGTGCCATAGATCTATACAGGTGCATTACGATATTGTCCGTTTTATTCTCAATCTCTTATAAAATAATCCCTAACCTAGAGTTTGCCTTTTTCACTACTGCAGCACAATGGGCTGATACTCTCATTGAGCTACCACTATGACCCCAAGATCTTTTCCCCTCTCAGTCTCAACAAGCTCAGGCCCCATTAGCCTATACTTGAAGTTGGGATTTTTTTGTCCCAATGTGCATCACCTTACACTTACCAAACCTGAACTTCATTTGTCACAATGTCGCCTACTCACCCAGATTGTGGAGGTCCTCTTGGAGCTCTTCATAGTCAGCCTTGGTTTTCACCATCCTGAATCATTTTGTGTCATCTGCAAACTTGGCCACTACATGACTCACCCCTAGTTCCAGATCATTTATGAATAAATTCAATAGTACCAGCCCCAACACCAATCCTTGTGGGACCCCACTGCTTACTTCCCTCCATTGATCCCTACTCTTTGGTTTGTGTCATTTAACCAATCTTTAATCCATACGAGAACCCAGCCTCTTATCCCATGACTGCTAAATTTACTTAGGAGTCCTTGGTGAATTACCTTGTCAAAATCTGCTTGGAGTCCCCATTGGGGCTAAAAGTGGGATCCAAATGAAGGAAGCAAATAAATACTTCCAGCTTCTCCGGCCAGTGTGCTGTTTTGAGAACGGCACAGCTGTATTCTTGCCAGGGGCTTTGGGGCTGTGCCTTCTCTGGTCAGCATGGGCAGCAATTATCTCCTACTCTGATGATGACTAAGAATATTTAGTGCCACCCTAAGCAGCGTTACATCCTTCTAAGTCCATGGAGGCCAATGGGCTTAGAAGGGTGTATCTCTGCCTAGGATGGAACTGCTAGTCTAATAAGTAGCCCACCATTCTTGATGCTTGGAGGTGGCATGCTATTGGGTAATAGGGAGAGGGCAGGTTTCCGCAGTCATAGCAAAAAAGACAGGCCAGATGTTTCCAGGCAGATGAAGAGATGAGGCTCAGGGCAGGAGGAAGAAGAGAGGTGTGAGGGAAATGGTTATCAGGGAAGAGGCCACAGACCTCTGGCTCCTTCCGCTACCACACCCAAACCTAGGCAGATTGGAAACTTTCAGGGAGACAAGTTAGGCAGCAGCTGATGTCTTAGTATGGAGATGAGGTTCTTGCACTGAAGTCAGTTTTCCAGGCTTTATAGGACACTGTTTGGTCCTTGATACCCTGCTGAGCCCATCTGGACTTGAACAAATGAAGCCACCTTATCCTGAATCAGACCACTCGTCTGCTCTGGGTGGTGGCAGTTCTCCAGGATCTCAGGCTAGAGTCTTTCATATCACCTACTACCTGATCCTTTTAAACTGGCAGTGCTAGGAATTGAATCTGCAAACTTCAGCATGAAAAGCTTTTAGGTAATGCTAGTAAATAACTGCCTTGAGCCCTGACCTGGATAGCCCAGGCCAGCCCAATCTCATCAGATGGGTGACCTCCAAAGAATACCAGGGGTGTGACACAGAGGCAACCAATGGCAAACCACCTCTGAAATGTCTCTTGCCATAAAAACAAGTCTAGCGCGATCGCCACCTGGTGGTGCATGACACTAAAAGAGCTAGAACTTCTGGCCGCCAGACAATCTGGGGATCTCTTGGCTATACTACACAGACTACCATACAATAATTAATTAATTACTTAATTAATTGCTGCTTTGACTTAGATAATCCAGGCTGGCCTGATCTCATCAGATCTCGGAAGCTAAGCAGGGTTGGCTCTGGTCAGTATTTGGATGGGAGACCTCCAAGTAAGTTGAGGGTTGCTATAGAGAGGCAGGCCATGGCAAACCACCTCTGAACATCTCTTGTCTTGAAAACCCTGCAGAGCCACTACGAATCAGCTGTGACTTGAGGGCAAAAAAAATAAAGTTAATGACAAGCATTATTACTCTCACATATCACCTTTAACAGATAAAAACAGAATCAATGCTTCTGATATTGTTGGAAATCAAGGGGAACTGGTCCACCTGGGGGAGGGATGCAGCTGTTCTTATCTGGTCACTTCTAAAACCTAAAAGAAATCCATTAATCACCAGAATCAATGAGGCTCCAGTGAAAATAGATGAATTCCAATCTGTCTATACTCCATCCTCAATTCAAGAGGATGTATGGTTGAAATTTCACACCTGGACTGATTCAGGCAAATTGCCAGAGACCAGCATTCAGAGTATCCCAAATTCTTTTGGCATCGCTAGTTCAAAAAGTCCCAAATAGCAGTGCTGAGAAAGACCCTTTGCCTGGGATTCCAGAGAGGCAGTGGCCATGCTTGTTGTAAGGCAGTTTCATGTGTTCGGATCTGTTCAAGTTTTTCTTTGTGGTGCAATTGCGGGCTTCTCCTGTACCTGGGACATTTTTCTAAAGGGACATTGAGAAGAAGGGATGCCTACCCAAAATATTTTTTGAAGATCGAAGGGTAGGATAACAGGAAAAGCGGATTAGATTAGTAAGCAACAGAGGGCACCATCATGCTGAATTTCTTTCAGCATTCGCTGATCTACGATGGGGATATAGATCCCAAAGAGACTGCAAATAGGGAAATGACAGACTCACAGAGCAGCTATTTAAAAAAAAGACACAGTGACCTCATTCCTGCCATAAAATACGCTGCTTCAAATCTTGCCACAGAAACAAAGATGTCCAACCTTGAGCAGCAAAAGGGCAGAGTTAGTATTTGGCTACACAGAAGGCAGACAGAAAGCCCTGATTTTATTCCTTGTCAAAAAGAAACTCAGAAAAGGTCCATTTGCAACAAATGTAATTCATTGCGAAAGAGCACATACTTGTATTCCATCACTCAGAATAAACTTTCTTGTTCATGTCTGGACAATGCATGCTGGAATTCTCAACAATGGATAAATAGACACCCAGAGGTCACCTCCTGACTTCCGTGACCTTGTCACAAAAAGAAAGAGAGAGAGAGAGAGAGAGAGAGAGAGAGAGAGAGAGAGAGAGCGAGCACCAAGGGTGGACAGGAAGTACAAAATAGAACAGAAGGCCTACAATTCAGATGAATCATTCTTTTTGCAGTGTTGGATAATTTCTGGAACCAAGGCTAATAAAGGGGGGTGAAGTTGGTTCCCTCTTCTTTGCAATACAGGTTTCCGGGTGGCAGCCCAAGTAGAAGCTCATGGTGCCAGAACCAGTGGCCCCACTGTATATGTTATAGTCTCCAGAGTGTGAGGATGTGTGATCTGGGGTGGTCCAAAGATTTTTTTTTGTAGTGCAGCTTGGCCCCAGTTTCTGCCTGTGTGTTTGTCCTGGGGGCACCCCACTTTGGAGCAGCTGGCGCAAGAACTGGGCTTTGGACCAGGAAACAGCAGATGTCCTCTCAGAGGGCAGAGTCCTCTGAATGTGGGGATGTATGATTTGTGGGGATCCAAATTTTATTTTGGGGTTCAGAGCTTTTAAACTGTCCTCAGTATTTGTGGTTGGATTCACGAATAAGTCACGGATAAAGAAGAAACAAGGAACTGGGAATGAACTTCAGCCTCATGGCAAAGGACATATTCAAAGATGTTATTGCATCAAAGGGTGGGGGGGGGGAGTCTTCTCTCTTTATATATATAAAGGGAGAAGTATCCCCAGCTCTTCCAAGCCCACTCAAATGCCAAATGTTCTGTGCACTATTAGTGCAAATATGAGAAAAGATAGACAGCTAATAATGAACCTATGAATGTAATGTAAAAATGGAAAGAAACAGGGCTATTTTTGGGCAGGAACGCACAGGAACAGAGTTCCGGCTGCCTCCCGAGTTGGCCACACCCAGCAGGAACTCATTAGCATAATAGGCCACACCCAACAGCAGAAACTCATTGGGATTGGCTACATTCGGGGTGTGTGGTCTAACATGCAAAGGGTTCCTGCTACAAAAAAAGCCCTGGGTTTTGACAACAAACAAGGTAAACAGAATAAGAAGCAAAAGGTGGGTGTGGATGGGTGACAACACTTCTGGTGACATGGGGGTGTGGCCTAATATGCTAATGTGCTGTGCTGTCAGGGTGTGGCCTACTATGCTAATGAGTTCCTGCTGTTGGGTGTGGCCTGTTATGCTAATGAGTTCCTGCTGGGCTTTTTCTACAAAAAAAGCCCTGGAAAGAAAGATAGCTAAACACTGCAATCCTAAGCAGAGTCACACCCTTTTAAGTCTATTGAAATCAGTGGACTTAGAAGAGTGTAACTCTGTTTTGGATTGTACTGAAAGATTGGTCGACGTCACAGCTGTAAAGCTGGGGTAAACAGTATCCTCCAAAACCTTATTGTTAGAGGTTTTTGGACTTGTCTTTCCAGATAAGAATAAAGATTTCTGGGGTATTCCTTCCAGCACATGACACTTGTTTTATGAATGAGTCATTCAAGCATTGCCCCTATGAAGTCACGGGAGATTTTTAAATTGCCTTATTTTAAGTAACATGGTTGAAAAATGGAAGATTTGGTGAAATAATGCTGTTCTCTGTGTTGAATAATCCCACTGCACAGCCCGTAGGCATATGTTTACGGGTATCTGATGATGTAAATGAATATCCCTCGCCTTGATAGGTAAAATATTAATATTTTGTTTTTAAAAAAACCCTTTGACAAGAAAGCCACTATTATTCTTGCCAGAGTTCAATCAAGCAATCTCACCGTTATTATTGAAATGGCTTCCCCCAGGAGCAGTGTTAAATCTAACTTGCCCCAATGGTATTATGCCAATTTACCAACGGCACTGTACCCCTGCCCCAAACTCTCAGCATCGTATATAACACTGTTATGTTTTTTTTAAAGCACCAATGCTTTTCTATGTGGCTGATTTGCCTTCTGCATTCTTCTGTTCCTGCATGGAGACGTTTTCCCTGTTTCTGATTTCTAGTCTGGGCCCAGACACAAGGGAGTCTAAAGAGCTGTGGCTTGCAAGAGCGCTTTCCGGTTGACGTGGGCACCTCCCTGTGATGTGAGTGGAAGCATTGCGCGCAGATGTAGGGCAGCGTGTATCACTCACGCGAGAGGTGAATCACGGCCCAGCAAACACACGACAGAACAAAACCAGGGTGCTTGCCGTTCACCCACACAGTACTGTTCCCCCACAGGCTCCAAGCGAGAGCTATAGAATATATAGTGCTGAGAAACAAGTTTAATCACCTGGCAAGGCAGATGTAGAGGCTTGGCCGAGCCTCTCTGTGGTTGGTTGGCTGCTGTTGCCTAGGTTTCAAAGAAGAGTGGTTGCTTTTGTGCCGTGCTCAGGCTGTGTGTGAGCTTGACATTTGAAGGGCAGATAGATCTTGCGGAGGGAGGAAAGGAAGCACTCGGTGTCTGCAGTGGTGGAGATCTAGGGGAGCCGCCTGTCCGCCTGGTGCCCGTCTTCCAGACTTCAGCCTAAAATGTTGTCGCTATTGCAAGGGGAGTGAATAGAAAAGCAGCAGGAGAACATGCCATCCTTTTCAAGCTGAATTTGGGATTGGCAAATAAATATCGAAGGCTTGAGGTTTCAAAGAGAGTTCAGATGTACTCCTTTCTGGCTGCCTCTGGAGGAGGCACAGAAGTTGCGCTGAGGTACATTACCACAGTACCTGCAACATTCCAGTATTGGCAGGTTGTTGAAAGCATGAATGATATATGAGAGAAGAGTTTAAAGCACGCGGCTTTTATTAATAATTACTTCTTTATGCAGAGCTTTTTTCACATGCAGGATGCTTTACAGGCTTTCTCATGCCTCCCCTTGCCAACAAATAAAACAGAAGTCCAGCCGCACTGTAAAGGCTAACAATATTTATTTCCACAGGAGCTTTCATGAGTCACATCTTACTCCTTCAGATATGTAGCAATTAAACTGGGAATATTATTTAAGAGGGAGATTACAAGGGGGGAAGCAGGAATTAAGACAGAAAGTGAGGGGGAAAGGTTAGATTTACACTTGAAAGGTTCAGTATTAGGCTTGCCAAGTCCCCCTGCGGGGCAGGGAAAACCCCGCCCCAGAGGCCCGTTCCCCACCGCTGGCGGATCGGGCCCCGGGGGGAGCCCCACCCCGACGTGCGCGTCACCCAGAATTGATGCGACCATGCCGGGCACGCTGGGGGCGGGGCCACGGTCATCCGAGGGAAAACTCCGCTGCGGCACAACGCCAGACTTGGCAACCCTATTCAGTATTGATTTCATTCTCAACTGTAACCCCTCCTCCCCTATGGTTGCTGACCTCCAGTTGGGCCTGGGGAGCTCCAGGAATTAGAACTGATCTTCAGGGGATGGAGATCAGTTCCCCTGAAGAAAATGGCTGCTTTGGAAGATGCACTCTGTGGCACCGTACCCCACTGAGGTTCTGCTCCTCCCCAGGCCCCCCCCCAAATCTCCAGGTATTTCCCCACCCAGAACTGGCAACCCTATCCTCCCCCCCTCTTGTAATCCTCTTTAAGTAAGATTCCCAGATTGATCTACACATCTCTGAAGGAGTGAGCTGTGACTCACAAAAGCTCATATAGAAATAAATGCTGTTAGTCTACGGTGCTGCTGGCCTTGTCTTTGATTTTGCTACAATAGACTAGTAAGACAGCTACCCCTTTGTAACCATCCTGACTACAATCTCGTCAAGCAGGTTGACATTATTCCAGTTTTGCAGATCAAAACCTGGGGCTAAGAGAGTATAACTGGCCCGAGGACACTCGGAGAATTCAAGGCCGAGATGAAACTTGAACTCATGTCTCCTACTTTCTAATACATTCCTCCAACCACTGCCTCCTCTCCAAAAGTGCTGTAAACATTCTTAAGTCCTATAGAATTTCAACAACTAGCTGGTTAAGCTTCTCTATGCTCTAAAATGTGCTCTCTGCCCTATTTCTCCTCCTGAACCACTTTGCTAGCTTGAACAGGAGAGGTGCCAGTGGAGAAAATCTAAGGAAGATTAAATTAACAGCTTACTTTTGGACGATGTATGACTAACAGCTTTGGACAATCTCCCTAAATGAGTCTTCCATATAAGATTTGCCTAAGCTTGATGGATATCATATTGCACCAGTGTAGCAGTTATTGCCTTAATGTGCCTTTTCTTCTCACACCATTTTACATGAGTACAGCCACCAAAACTAACTGAGAAGCAGCTGCTGTGAATCAAAACTTTCCTGAGAGCTGCAGAATCGTCCCTCACTGTGTACATGCTGCACCCTTAGCCACTGTAATGAAAAGCAACTGTGACAGAATCACGAACAATGTGTATTATCTTATACTCTACTAAAGTACATGTATGAAAGTCCAAATTGAGCATTGATAAACATGAAATGATAGAAAGTCCACATAATAGAATGTAAGTCCAATACTTTTCAAAGTCTTCTAAGTTCCAATTGCAGAGCACTAATTAGCCCAATAGATTCCAATTCTGTCTAGATCAGGGAGCCCCACGTATTTATCAGAGCTGTTCTCTGATTATTAAATCAACACATTCGAATTGTTGTTTGAACATTCTTGCCTGTCCTTGGCCACTGGCATCCAGAGGTGTGAGTGTATATTATTATATTTATTTATTTCTATTACATTATTAATTTGCCTGTGTAATATGATGATCCTGTGGTTCAGTGTTGCTTACAATAATATAGCAACAGCATAAAACTGTTAATAGTAATGTAAAGAATAGTAAAAAAGTTAATAGTAATAGTAATGAATAGTAATGAATTATCAATACATTGAGAGGTCGAGAAGGAAAACCTGGAAACATATAGGAAAGCTGTAGAATGACAATGTGGGAGCTTGAAACAGCAAGAATCCTTTCTTTGGGGTTTGTACCAAATATCAAGAATATTTTACTTCTGCAAATGAAGGATCTTGCACTGAGGAAAAACTCCTTCAAGTGGTGGAACGCGTCCCTTAAACAGGAGGAGTTTGCCACTAATGAAGAGAATGCTTACTTAGCTGAAGGATCCAACCCTTTGGTCCATATACAACATTTACATACATATTCCTATCATAAGCTGAGCATTTCATTGATACATGTTAAATATTTATGTAATACACACTGATACATATTAAATATTTAATATTAAAATATTAAATTTCATTGATACATATTAAATGAAATGCCCAAGCCCAGATCTCCCAGTCAACCAGTTATTCTGGAAGGGTATAGACCAGGGGGTAGCCAAACTTGCTTAACGTAAGAGCCACATAGAATAAACATCAGATGTTTGAGAGCTGCAAGACATGAACAAATATTACATGTTTTATTGGAAAATATGCAAATTTGTTTTTTTATTAACATTAAATGAGACTTCCAAAAAGGGGTAAAAACAGATATTGATGAAGATATTTATTTGTCCAATGATATTTGTTTGCTAATAATATTTAGCTTCCCCAGCTGCCCTGCTGGGAGCCGCACAATAAGTGTGAAAGAACTGCATGCGGCTCCCGAGACACAGTTTGGCCACCCCTAGTATAGACAATAAACATTCCCCGTAACCCTGTTGCGATCAAACACTCAACTTAGATTAAGGGACCGGGTCAAACAGCAGCCTGGGTCCACCAGAGTGTTTCCGTGGATGGACCGAGTTCCACCTGCACAGTATGACTTTTTCTTCTCCCTTCTCCCCCTGCAGCCACAAAAACACCCCCCCCCCGAATTTCTGTTCCGCAGGAGCAGCATTTCAGAAGGCACTTTGAACTGCAGTGAGAGGGGAGAGGCAAGAAAGTTGTGCTCCATGGGGTGAAATTGTTCTGTCCGCAGAAAACCTCAGTCGGAGCCAAGCAATGCTCCCTCTAAGCTGTGGAATCTTGTGAGCAAAAATTCTACTTTGTGAGCGGCCGGCATTAAAGTTGTGAGCAGGCGACTTGGCTACTGCATAAATTAGTTTGCTCTGGAGCCATCCTTCTTGAGCTAAGATAAAAATGTGTGAGCTGGAGGCTAAAAATCTGTGAGCTAGCTCACACTAACTCAGCTTAGAGGGAACACTGGATCCAAGTCAGTATGTTTACGTCCAAATATGTTTTGGACCTTACACAGCAGTCATGCTTTGAAAGGCTCATGAGCCAGGCTGACATTCTAACCAGCAGGGGGCAACAGTAACCTAGAACACTATTGGGGAAGCAGGTCAGGAGAGTTAAAAAGCAAAGGTATAACCCTGTCAATGGCCTGTTCTTAGTCCTGTCTACCTACTTTCTCCTCTCAAAACACTTTGCTAGCTTGGACAGCAGAGGGACAAATGGGGGAAATGGAGGTTCATCCATGGAGCTTTGAATGTGTTCGTCGTTACCTGCACTTGGCAGAATATCTGCCAACAAAGAAGCCTCACTGGGGAAAGGAAGTCTGGGTTCTGAGGTCTGCACTGCCAAGCTTTCTGAAGTTCAGTTTCACCTCTCACCTCTGCCTGCGACAGACAGTCTGAATCGAGGACTCTGCACTGTAATGTGTAATAAAGAACTCCAAATGGAATAGATAATGCCTGTCAGATCACCATGCATTTACGGAACTGACATGCTGTTATTGCAGATGTTTTATTCATTTCTTGAATTTTGAATATCTTTTCCCCCTTGTATTGTCACACACTGGAAAACAATTGCTGCAGGAAGCTGGGGTGGGCGGGCAGGGACAGGGGTTAGAGGAGGAACCAATCGTCTGTCCCCTCCCCCAACCTCTGGAATTCTTTCCCAAGCCTCTTAGGGCTTCTATCTGGTTTCGCATTTTCTCCCATCGATACATTCTAGAACACTGGACCCAATCTAGAGAAGTGTGCCTACTAAATTGTGCTACATATGAGAACTTGCATGTACACACAGGAGGCAGGTGGACCCCCTCAGAGTAAAATAGCCATTCACTTCAACGTACAAAAGTGAATATCACAGAGACCAGAGGTTGGGCCTGTCTCGTTTGATCTGAGACAGACCTGTGGATCCACTCTTCCCATCCATGAGAGAAGTCCTGGCTTTCTGTACATCTCAGGAAGGCTATGCCAGACTCTTTTCATACATCGCCCCACCCCCATTGCATATGGCTCACCACCTAGTGGTGCATAACGCTAAAGAGCTAGAACGTCTGGCTGCCAGACAATCATAGAATCTCCTGGCTATTCTACAAACAATGCCGTACGATAATTAATTAATTAGCTAAGATGAACATCACCCACTAGCTGTGTACAGCTTGCCAGGAGATGCTTCACTGAGCGCATGAACACATGAAGCTGTTCTATACTGAGACTATTGGCCCATCACATTCAGCATTGTCTACTCAGACTGGCAGCAGCTCTCCAGGGTCTCAGGCAGAGGTTGTTCACATCACCTACTGCCAGTCCTTTAACTGAAGATTCCGGGGACTGAACCTGGGACCTTCTGCAGACCAAACAGATATTCTACCACCGAGCTATGGCCCCTCCTCTTTCTCTCCCTCTCCGTACCTCCCACAAACTTTTCTCATCTTAGGCCAGTAGCAACAAGATTTCTTAAACCCCCGGGAACACAAGTGATACAAGCCTACTGGACTGTGTGGAGGAGACCTGTGTCATGATTTCTAGTGTGATCACCACTATATACATTCCTAGACAACACTGCTGGCAGTTCATTTCAGAGCTGTAGTCCGAATGAGTTTGTTTTCTCAGGGAAATTTCTGGTGCTGCTCATACTGTTTGTGACTGTGGATGCTATATTTTCTTTGGGCAAACCTATACAATACATAGAAGACATGGAGAAACAGAATAGGGTGCCACTGAGTTACATTAGACACCACAAACTTGACCTTGTCCCTTTCTAGGCATCTGAAGGGTGTCATTAATCAGCATTACTGCCTGGGTCTGCCACTTCTAATTGCCAAGGTAAATTAGAATAGCTCAGGCAGTCTAGATTGAACAGTGGAAGTTATAAAAGGGCAGCAATCATGAGGTGAGGGGAGAGAAGCTAATTTAACACTGGAGATCATGCCTATCTAATTCATTAAGGATCAATTTTCATAAAATTAAGTGCTTCAATAGCATGGAGCAATTGGGAGGCATAACAGTGCTAATTAATACGACTTGAATTCACGGAGTGGGTGCTCCATGGCTCACTCCTAACTCCTATCTGAAGGGTGCAATTGTGAGATTTCCTGACTACCACCATTTGTTACAGACATGGACAGTTTCTAAAGAAAAGCAGGGGAACTGCCTTCTATCAGTGTGCTAGCTTCTGTTCACTACATTTGCTCCCACTTGTGCTAACAGGTCAATGTTGAGATTCTGATGTTATATGCAAATAAATGGTATATGCAAAGGAATTTATATTGCAAATGTAGAGAATTAATCAATTAAAAATTCTGCAAACAGCCCCTGAGATTGTGTACTTCCAGTTGCTGGGACATGGATGCAAAGTTACAGTCTTTCATAGGGATGCTGAGAATTTTGCCAGGTAGACTTCTGACAGTTTAACTTAATATGTTCAGTGGTGCTCGTCAGGTACGAGTTGAATGCCTTGTGAACTGATCTGAGAGCCAGCATGATGTAGTGGTTAAAAGCAGTGGACTCTAATCTGGAGAACCAGGTTTCATTCCTGTCTCATCCACATGAAGCTTGCTGGGTGACCTTGGGCCAGTCACAGTTCTCTCAGAACTCTCTCAGCCCCACCTACCTCACAAAGTGCCTCTCGTGGCAAGAGAATGAGAAGGTGATTGTAAGCTGCTTTGAGACTCCTTAGAGCAGAGAAAAGCAGGGTAAAAAAACCAACTCTTCTTCTTCTACATCAGGTTTGGTGTAGCGGTTAGTGTGGACTCTAATCTGGGAGAACCGGGCCTGATTCCCCACTCCTTCACATGCAGCTGCTGACGTGACCTTGGGTCAGTCACTCTCAGAGCTGTTCTCTCAAGAGCAGTTCTCAGAAGAGCTCTCTCAGCCCCACCTACCTCACAGGGTGTCTGTTGTGGGGAGGTGAAGGGAAAGGAGATCTGTAAGCCACTCTGAGACTCCTTCGGGTAGTGAAGAGTGGGGTATAAATCCAATCTCTTCTTCGTCTTCTTCTATTGCACCCCCAATTGATTGACAGCTACTACCATCGCTTAGAGGTTAAGATGCTGAGCTACAGGCCAGAAGGTCCGTAGTTCGGCAGTTCAAGACTCTAGTGCCACGTGACGGAGTAAGCTCCCGTCTCTGGCCCCAACTCCTGCCAACCTAGCAGTTAGAAAACAAGAAATTGCAAGAAGATAAATAGGTACCGCTTCGGTGGGAAGGTAACAGTTTTCTGTGCGCCTAAGCATTTAGTCATGCCAGCATCATGACCACAGAAACGTCTTCGGACAGCTCTGGCTCTTCGGCTTGGAAACAGAGATGAGCACTGCCCCCTAGAGTCAGACTTTACTAGCTTACGAGCAAGGGAAACCTTTACCATCGCTAAAGAAAACTTAGACCAGTACCAAAGGGTAGGATTTTACTGAAATCCAGCATTTATTTATGACTGGTTTGTAAGCTATCAGTTGCACAGCAAGGATGGAGGTACACTCAACTGGGCTGGTAAGAACACAAATGTGTGAAAGGCTAATTGCACAGTACTGCATGTTTAGAAAGGAATACAGTGAAACAACCTATCAAACCACAATGAACAGACTGACTATCCAACCAGTCAGTGAAAAATCAGATTCTTGTCCGTGACCATTGAACAGAACACTGAACAGAACAGTCAGGAGGGGCCGTGGCTCAATAGCAGAGCATCTACTTTGCATGCAGAAGGTCCCAGGT
Source organism: Gekko japonicus (assembly GCF_001447785.1). NCBI lineage: Eukaryota > Metazoa > Chordata > Lepidosauria > Squamata > Gekkonidae > Gekko > Gekko japonicus. The sequence goes on along the minus strand of NW_015159726.1, from coordinate 434,570 downwards.
TCATTCTCTGACATCTCCAGTTGAAAGGACCAAGGTAATAGGTGATGTGAAAGACATCTCTGCCCGAGATCCTGGAAAGCTGCTGCCAGTTTGAGTAGACAGTGCTGAGTTTGATGGACCAAGGGCCCGATTCAGTATAAGGCAGCTTCATGTATTCATGTAACACGAGCCAAACTGGAGGGCGTTTGAGTGTCCCTAGCGTTCAAGCCCTCCTTGTGCCTTGCCCAGGGGCATCTGGCTGGAGAAGGCTGGGAAAGATAAGTCGTGTGCTCAGATCACAACAAGGCACTGTCTGGTGTTTCAAACTAACTCTACTACCACATTCCAGTCTATTCTTAGTGCTGCGCCAGCCCCCCCCCCGAAAACACACAAGCTGAGTAAGATTGGTGCTTAGGGGGGGTCAACAGTGGGAGGGCTTCTAATGTCCTGGTCTCACTGGTGGACCTCCTGATGGCACCTGGTATTTCTGGCCACTGTGTGACACAGAGTGTTGGACTGGATGGGCCTTTGGCCTGATCCAACATTGGCGTCTCTTATGTTCTTATGTTAAGATTAAACTTTTACAGAAGATTTTCATGCTGTCTTGTTAAAAAGGAGACTACCCAATACTGTTGTGTGTTTACTCTCTGATGCCTGTGGCTTATTCTATATCATACGTGGCAAAGGAAATGTTAATATGTCTTAGAGCCACTACCAAACTAGATGTGAGAGCAGCCAAAGATTCAACCTGCGGCTACTGACATCATTTTAGAGGCAAATTTAGCCCTTTTTAAAAATGCCATGAGCCCATGGTGTGGCAGCAACAGGCAATTTTGTTTCCCCCCAGCCCATGCCTTTTCAGGTGCTAAAACAGCACCCACCCAAGTGGTGGTGGTGGTGGAACAGGATCACCTGGTGCCACTGCACCATTGTGGCATTTTTTTAATGGCTCGATTATCTTCTAAAATGGCATCAGTGACCACAGGTTGGACCCATGGACACCGTAACATCTCGTTTGGCTCTTAGCAATGAAATATTTTTCCTCACAGGCCTTCAGTATTCAGAAATGGCTTTTTTCCAAGCACCTGTCAGAGCATGGAAGAGATGATCACCATCCGTCCAGGCTGAAGGGAAGGGAGCAGGTCTGTACCTGTGTAAAAAAAGAAAGAAAGAAGCTTCAGCCTTGCTACTGGAAGGGACAAAGAGACGCAAACAAACTTTGCTGTGGATTGGCTGAAGTACCTTGGGGGTGCAGCCAGGAGCTGTCCTTCTGGGGCTCTGATGAGGGGGTCTGATCTGCTACTCTGAAGGAGAGCCCCTGTGCCTCCACCTGTACTCAACCTGTTAATTTGTAAATACACCAAATGCTGCAAAAATGCCATACGTCTCCTGTGCTCTCTCTCCTCCAAAGGGAACCAACCCAGTTTAGTAGTAATTCCTGGAAATGTCACTGCTGCTTAGAGAAGTGAGGCACACATAACAATACAGCCGGCCAAAAGGGATTCTTTGAGAAACTGTAATGGGGTGTCCATTTCTAAGAGCCTAACTAAATGATGCACAGGGGAACTGATCTCTGTAGTCTGGAGATGAGCTGTGATTTGGGGGGGGGGGATCCCCAAGTCCCACCTGGAGGCTGGTATCCCTATGGCACAGAGATCTCCCACTATTCTCTAGCTGAGAATGCTAAAACCAATAGTTGATCAAATGTCCCAGCACCAGAACAGCCAAAAGCAGAAGGAAAATCTTGCAGACTTTACATCAAATGAAGTGGAGATTAATTCAGTCAGACAAGAGGCATACTGAGCAACAATTCTTAGGGTTCTTTAACAGCACCGTCCTTCTGAAAAACCTCTGAATGAAATCTCCCCCCCCCCTCTCCTCCCTTCCCCTCCTCTGTGATGTTTGGTTTTCAATATCTTTGCTTTCATTCCCTTCTTTCTTTCCACTGACCTGCACAGCTGTTTCTCTGCATGGATCCTGCAGCCCCAGGAATGATCCTTCTGGGGGATGGAAGAGGCTGGTCAGAACAAAGAGCAACACTGGGAAACCCTGCAAGCCTTCAATGCATGAAATAGGGGAAAAAACCCTCTTGGCTAATGCACTGACTATTAACCGAATACTCTTTAAATTGCATTTTGTTTGTTGGTTTTCCTTCCCCCCCTTGTAGGGAGGCAGCCTCCACCGCCCTTATGGAGGAGGTTCACTGCTTGTACAGAATATTTTTTTTAAACTCGTGGTTGTGCATATCAGATGAGAGGTGCAATATTCCAGTTTATAATGGCCGACTCACACATTAGGGAGAACATAGATTAGGTCTGGGTCCCCACCCCCGCGTCCTGTTGTACCAGCCACACAGGAGTTGCTCAGTTCATCCATGTCAGTGCCCAATTTGGATAGCAATTATGGCATGCTTGGAGAAGTGGCTGTCCCCCCCCCCCCCCCCCCCTACACACACCATTTTCCTGACCTGAAGTAGTCCATGGGGGTGCTGTTTGGACTGTCGGGGAAACCCAGAAGTATAAGCAGCAGAGAGGGTATTAATGTGCTATCTCTGCTTACCGAGCTTGTTCTATCACTTTAGGAACTTCTCATGAACCACTGGAGGAGAGGATAAGAGAGATGCTCTATAGGAGTACCCTGACCTGGATACCCCAGGCTAGCCTGATCTCTTCAGATCTCAGAAGCTAAGTAGTGCTTTTGGGTGTGACCAGGAGACCTCCAAGGAATACCAGAGTCACGACATGGAGCCGGGCAATGGGAAACCACTTCTGAATGCCTCTTGCCCTGAAAACCCCACAATGTCACCGTGAGTCAGCTGTGACTTGACAGCACTTTCCCCCCATACAGGAGTTCCGTCTGCATTATTTTTAAAAAGCTGCAGGCTGGGGAGAGGCGTCATTTCAAGGTTTCAAAAAGAATTAAGGTTGACATTACTTCCTTCGTTTTTCTACACTGTGCCTCTTGACTGGGCCAGAAGGTAGCACTCCAGCCCATTTCTTTCTTCCAACAATACATCAGCCATCTGTTTTGGAAGTCAACGGGGTGGGGGTGGGGGGGGAATGATCAGTGTGTGGGTCTGCAGCAGCGTCAGTGGGTTGTAGGGAACAGGGGTTATTTGCAATAGCTTCACTTCCCCAATGTCTCTTCTCCTAGCACCTGAAAGCTTTCTGTGGGGCCTATTATCCCTGCTCCTTCCGGTGTCCTGTGATCGGCTTGTCCAAAGCCAAAGACAAGTATAAATTCAGCTTATTACAATCAAGATGTTTGAAAAAAGCAAAGAACATCTTGCAGGAATTGTCACATCCTGAACATTCCCTGTTTGAACTGCTGCCTTCGGGCAGAAGATATAGGACAATTAAAGCAAGGACAAATAGATTAAAAAATAGTTTTTATTCGAGAGCTATTATTGCCTTAAATGCAGTATGAAATTGGAATTTGGGTGACATTGGTGGTTTTAAGTTGCTATGTGAACCATAAGGGAGTTATGGGACAGTTGTGAATGGTGTGTGAGAGTATATGAATATTGTTGTAGATCACCGAAATGATTGCATCTTTAATTTCGTTGTACTATGTACAATGACAATAAAGTATATTATTATTATTATTATTATTATTATTATTATTATTATTATTATTATTATTATTATTATTAGGATTAAATAGTTGTCATCTTCATTAGCAGTACATTCACACATTTACTGGAAGTGCCATTTATCTATTTCTGGTTTCATTTTAGAACAGGTACAGCTTATATTGATTTGTTATAGTGATGATGTTATTTATTGGGATACTGGAACCAGGCTGTCTTCTTGTGGCTGATACAAAGCAAGCAGACCAGCCAACTTTACTGAAAGAGGTGAAACTGACAGCCAGTCTGGCTGTCTCCAAGGTAGCTTCCATGGAGTTAATTCCATGGAATTAAACCGACCAGCTTGTAATCTGCCAGGTTGCTGGTTCTTTATCAGCCCGTTTGATTGCCTCTGAACTCCCCCCCCCCCAACAGTCCTCAGTAGGATCGCTGCTGCCATTCCTGGATGGTAATGCAAGCAACCACTCTTCCTCAGTCTAACCTACCTTACAAGGTTGTTGTTGTCAGGATAAAATGGTGGAGGGGAGAACAAGGTCATATGCCACTTTGGGTACCCCACTGGGGAGAAAAGTGGGGGTATAAATCAATCTAAAACAAAATGTAAAAACATTAACAATGCTACTCAGGCTTCAAGAACAGTAAACAAAGGGATTGGAGCACTCAAGCTCGAACTTGTCAACATCCTTCCTAAAATGTGGTGTCCGAAACTGGACACAGTACTCCAGGTGAGGCCTGACCATAGCAGAATAGAGCAGAACTACCACCTCCCGTGATCTGGACCCAGTGCTTCTGTTAATGCATCCTAAGATTGCATTAGCTTTCTGTTGGGTTTTCTTTGCAGTCACATCGCATTGCAGGCTCGTGTTTAGCTTGTGATCAACCAGAACACCTAGATCCCCTTCACATGTGCTGCTGTCAAGCTGAGTCCCTCCCATTCTATATCTGTGCCTTTGATTTTTTGTACCTACGTGTAAGACTTTGCACTTATCTCTATTGAAATTCATTTTGTCTCAGCCCACTGTTCCAGCCTATCTAGATCATTTTGAATCCTGACTCTGTCTTCTTCAGAATTAGCAATCCCACCCAGCTTTGTGTCATCTGCAAATTTGATAAGCGTAACCTCTATGTCTTCCTCCAGGTCATTTATAAAAATACTGAGCAACACCGGGCCCAGGACCGAGCCCTGCGGCACTCTACTCGAGACTTCCCTCCACTCCTGTCTGCCTCTAGATTAGGACACCAATCCCATGTTTGCTTACCTGGAAGTATTGAACCCGGTGTGGTGCATGGACTTGCTTGGGATCAGACTGCATGGGTTCACAATCCACTCCCTTCCTGAAACTTCTGCAACACCTAAGGTAGGCTGAATCCTTCCTCACCACATTCTTCCATCACCTCGCAGAAGTTATAACAGATGGATACCACATTCTGGAAATATAAAATTTAATTTTCTGAAAGCCACCAATGATGGAACCTGCAGCAAACTAAAATCTTGGCAGCTTGCAAGGTAGGGAACAATCTGTCATGGGCAGAAGCTTTCATGAAATTAAATATTGACACTGCTAATATGACTGTATATCATTTATGATGCCATTATCTCATTTTCTAAGTATTGCAGCATCTCAGCCAGCAGTTTGCCAAATATAGAATTTGGCATCAGAGAAACCAGAAAGCTTTTACAATTACAGTGTAGAAAGCACCTACCCAAGATCTTGGATACTAGGTTAAAGAAAGATTTCTATCATTTCTATTTAAAAAGTCAGAAGGATAAAGACTCATTTCTATCCTGCCCAGGAATTACTCTTCTAATGATAGGTAGGTAGGTAGGTAGGTAGGTAGGTAGGTAGGTAGGTAGGTAGGCAGGCAACAGACAGACAGACGGATGGATGGATGAATGGACGGACAGACGGACAGACAGATGATAGGTGATAGATAGATAGACCTATGATAGATGGTAGATCAATGATAGACAGATGATAGATGGACAGACAGATGATGATGATAGACAGACAGGTGATAAGTGATAGACAAATGACAGATGATAGTTCGGTGATAGGTGACAGATGATAGACAGACAGACAGATAGATAGACAGCCACAGACAGACAGACAGACAGTTCGGTGATAGGTGACAGATAGACAGATGATAGGTAGACAGATGATAGGTGATAGGTGATAGATAGACTGATGATAGATTGAAGATGGTAGATGATAGATAGATAGATTGATGATTGATGATAGTTGATAGACAGATAGGTGATAGGTGATAGCTAGACAAATGATGGATGATAGATTGATGATAGATGATAGGTAGATGATGATGATAGATATGTGATAGACAGATAGGTATATAGATGGACAGATGACAGATGATAGATTGATGATAGTGATAGGTGACAGACAGATGATAGATAGATAGATAGATAGATAGATAGATAGATAGATAGATAGATAGGTGATAGACAGATGATAGGTAGGTAGATAGATAGATAGATAGATAGATAGATAGATAGATAGATAGATAGATAGATAGATGGATGGATGATAGATAGATAGATAGATAGATTGATTGATAGACAGACAGACAGACAGACAGACGTTCTGCTTCAGAGCCTTACCTTGCAGTACATTTTTTCCAACTTGGGATATGCCAAATTTTACAAATCAATTTTAGAAATCACCTTTGCCAAATCATTGTCTCCTTTACTTCTTATTACTACAGGAGAATATGAAGAAATAGGCCTGAAACCACAGAAACCACAGGATCTCAAATAATGAGCAGTTGCCCAATCAAAATTCTGTGGTCAAAACTTCTGTTTCCCCACCCCCCATTACTTGGTCCACAGTATACATGGTTTGCCACAACATAAACACTGAATTACCATCAAACACAGTTTACCTCCATACCAGAACCAGAAGCACCCTTCAAACTGTAGTTTGGAGGCAAACTACAGTTTGCAGTAATCATAGGATGTTTCCACATGAAGGTGGAAAAGCTACTCCTACTGTGTGGAAACAGCATTGATTGCAGTGGAGCTGGGCAGAGACAGGGTCCAGATGCCCCTTCCCCATGCCAGTCACTGTTGGTCCATATGCCCCACCACTCCCATCCATTGCTTCAGTGCTTCTCTGAGAATCTCACCCCATTCGTGGCCTGGGAACCCCCCTACTCTCTTCACAACTGAGCTGTGACTAAAAAGAAGCACATTAAAAAGTTGAAAGGGGGACACAAGCAGCTGAGCTCAGCCATATTGACAGCCGATCTTAGTTCGGGCCCCATCCCCAAACTGGCCGCAAGCAGAGCTTCTACACAGCAGCACTGTCCACACTTTCCCTGCTGTAATTTGTGGCAAAAGAAGGGATTCCCTACTCCTGCTTTAAAGGGGAAAGCCCCAGGAAAAATCCCATGTGGAAGCAGTCATAGTTTGCCTGATTCAGTTCATGGCAAGCTATGGCTACTGTGAATCAGGAAGTGGAGGAAGGAATGGGAATGTACAAGGGAAGGGGGAGGGTGACAGGTGGGGGTATGTATGCAGCCCCAGAGCACATTCCTGATAGCCAGACTTTGGCTGTGAAATCTAAATCAGGCATTTATGGCATCACACATGGGATAAGTACAGCAGAACGATTAGTCATGTATGCACCAGAAACAAAACTGGGAACAAACACATTACCTATGAATTATGAATCACTCAGAAACCCAATCAAGTCCTCTAAAAATGGCCAAATTCCCTGTGGAAACTCAGAAGCAGGACATGATGGAGACAGTTGTCTGCTGATGTTTGTCCCCAGAAGCTGACAATTGTCGGTAAAATGCCTCTGAACACGGTGGTTTTTACTATCACTGACAGACCTATTTTCCATGAAATTGCCTAATCCTCAATGCTACCTAGGCTATTAGCTATCATTACACTGAATGACATTTGGCTCCATAAGTTAATTAGGTATCATGAGAAGAAGCATTTTCTTTTAATTTTCCTAACCCTATTGCTAAATGTGGCAGAATTTTGGAGACTTGGTCATTATGTATAAGGTATATTGAATGGATGTAGCAAAAACAGACTTTGGTCTCTTCCCATGAAGCATTGCAGTATGTCCAATGCCTGCTTCCTAGTAGCAAAATGGTGCCTGGCTGTGAACAAACTGTTTTCCACACATACCTTTAGCCAAAATGCACTAAGACCCAAGGCTGAATATCTAGAGATTTTTGCCTATACCTCATCTGCTCTGGCCAGAGGCTTTGACCTAACTGATAGCCCTTAGGGACGAAAAGTTTATGGTTTTATGGTGCCATCAAGGGGAAGGGTCTGGCTACTGGTGCGCTCATGACATTCCCACGGGATGTTTGATGTATGTGTTTTATTATCTTGTAAAAGGGAAGAAACATTGTCAAGGTTCCGTTGTTCAGCTTCACCTCCTGAACGCCCTTTTGGGGTCTTCGGGTGGTGGTGAAGAAATGTCTCTTTCTTGTGTACACTGCCATTTTTGGTGAATGCTCTGAGGTTTTTTCTATTATGGTAAGGTTCAAATAGACAGATTGTACTGCAGTCTTGTGTTCTCTTCTCTTTCCTACCAAGGCTTGGTGTTCTGCCAGAATCCCATCCAGCCTAGTGAACCCAAGTGAAGCTGTAACACCAGGTGGAAGCCTGGTGACCACGTAAAAAGTCTTCTTTTCTGCTACAGTAACATTACGAGTGGATGATCCCAAGGTCTGGTATTTTGGAAACTTCATGTACTGAGAATTTTTATTTACATTTCATTCACCATTCATAAGTGAAACACTCTAATATGTCTCCTCTCTATATTATAGTTGAGTCCAGTAGCAGCTTAGAGACCAACAAGATTTCCAAGGCATAAGCTTTTGAGAATTAAAGCTCACTTCATCAGATATGTCAGATCTTCATTCCTACTCATATCTGATGAGGGGAGAACTTTGACTCTCAGAGCTCATACCCTGAACATCTTGTTGGTCTCTTGGGTGCTATTGGACTCAGCAGTTTGGCTACCAGCTCTGAGGGAAAAGAATCTCTAATTATTGCTTAGGAGTAAAAAGGTTATATGCTGGACCATGCAAGTAGACAGGAATTCTTGGGAGTGTTTTAAACAAGAGTAGACCATGCCATTTTAATTTGAGCCACTTCAGATTTTAGACACAAGTTTTATATATTCTAACTTGGGTTCAATTTACAAATAAAACATTAAACTTTTGAATTACTTATAATTAGTAGATGTATGGAATATTTTTTCAACTCCCTCTCATGTGTAATTAATGGCCCTTGTCTGGAAGCGAGAGCTTTTTTCCAGGTGACTTTTTAAAAAGTGCACATCCTTTCCTTGTTGGGATTATATGTCTAGTGGCCCTGATCCCACCAGTATAACAATACTGTGCCCTAGTCTAATAGAAAGGAGATGATAGCTTTGCTGTAAGGGTGGGGGAGAGACATACTTAAAATTTAAAACTTTTCTTTGAAACCCACAATACAGACCAGCTGGCCTGCACTAGAGAGAGAAAAACGAACAAGGACTATATAAAATGAAATACAAATAAAAATGTAAAAGGTCTTGCAACACAGACTTTCTTTTTTATTAAAACTACACTTCCTGCACTTAAGTGCAGAAGTGCACACAGGCAATACATTTATGAATAAATACAACTTTCAAGTAATTTTCTGGTGCTGCTTCTTTGCTTTTAACAGCTGCATGGAAGGCACAGAGTAGAGACGGTCAGGGAATCAGATTTAAAAAGATACCCTGTTCTGTAAAGTTAGGCCTCAGATGGAGAACTTACAGCAGCCCAAGGGTGAAAGCAGGCCCATACCCAGAAAACTTTTTTTAGGGGAAGCCCCAAGGGGGCAGTTTAGTACAGTGTAACTGACTACATCACAGGGTTGTTGTTGTTAGGGAAATATAGAGGAGGAGAGACATCGCAAGGTAAGAGCTGACAGGCAAAACGGGGGTGGGTGGGAGCAGCAGCACCTAGGGCAGTTTGGAAATAATAAAGGTCAGGATTTGTGCCTAGGAGTTGTATTCTCTCTGAAGCGCTGTGCACAGCTCCGGAATCAAAGCCTACCCCCAGAAGATCCAAGATGTCTGGCAAGCATTGCTGAAGGAGCTGGGAGACCTCCTCGAGGTTTTACAGACACAACCTGGTTCTGTTAGCTAGCTAGCAGGAGCAGGACAATAACCCCCTGAGCAGCCCCTTAACCCCTGGGGCCAACTGTCTATTCTCCTCAAATCCCCTTCCTACAACCCCCTCCGCTCCCCGCTTTTGCAGGGAATCTGAGAGGAGAGCAAAGACAGGAACTTTGTTTTGAACTTCCCGAAGCAGCTCAGGCAGTACAGTCGCACCAACAGCAAGCCAAGTGGGCTTAGACGTGTCTCCCCTCCCCCGGCAAGCCAGGCGGGCACTTCACAGAGAGGGGGGAGGGGAGGCACGGCTGTTTGGGGAGGGTGCCAGGCACTCATAGGCACCCCTGTGCATACGGGCCTGGGTGAAAGGGTGGTAAATCTATCTAGACCTTCTGTATCTAGGCCTCCTCAGGCCCTTTCTTCTGATATAATACCCGTCTCAGCTTTATTCTGCCCTTCTTCCAAGGTGCAAAGTCCTGCATAAGTGATTCTTTACTCCTTCATTTATCTTCCCAACAATCCTATGTAGGTTAGACAGAGTGAGGCTCAAGGACACCCAGTGAGCTTCGTGGTGGAGCAGGGTTTTTTTTAATCCAACAGGTCTCTCTGGTCCTAGTCCAACATCCTAGCCCACAACACCCAGTCCCAAACGTTTTCCTTTGCTCATTCATCTTTGATTACTCTAGACTTCTCCCCCAAACTTCAGATTCCCTAAAATGCTCAACATTTCCAAGAGTAATTAGGTAATTGTTTTTTGTAGCTAACATGCAAAGCATCAAGGTACAGAATTTAGGGTTTTAGACTACAGATTTTGGCTACAATCCAGTGCAGAGTTCAATGTGCTTAAACTTTTTGGACAAAGGCACTGAAGCATTCCCCCACTTGGTACGGGAAACTGAATATGGTCCTTCGGTTTCTGATGGCATACAATTCCACCACGGCAGTCACAAATCCTCTCCCAGTTTGGTGTAGTGGTTAGGAGCGCGGTGTTGTGGTTAGGAGTGCAGACTCTAATCTGGGAGAACCAGGTTTGATTCTGCACTCCTCCACGTGCAGATGCTGGTGTGACCTTGGGTCACTTACAATTTATTTCAGAGCTGTTCTCTCACAAGCAGTTCTCTCACTCAGCCCCACCTACCTCACAGGATGTCTGTTGTGGGAAGGGAAAGGGATTGTAAGACACTCTGAGACTCCTTCAGGTAGTGAAGGGTGGGGTATAAATCCAATCACTTCTTATTATTATTATTCCCCTCAATGCCCAACCTTGAGAGTTCTGCTATAGAGGAATGCGGTGTCCTATCATGAAACTACTGCCAAGGAGAAAAAAAATGTAACTTAATATTCCCTTTGAACAAGGGTGTGATGTCAGTTTTTAAACAGATAACACCCCATCCTCGCATTATTCAAGTCTTTTCCCAAAGCCTTCAAAGCAAGACTAGAAGGGGGGTGGGGGGGGGGGACACAGAGAGAACAGGCAGAAGTGGGAGCACGGAGTCTGTGGTTCTCCTAGTAGTCTAGTGAGTGGAACAATTACGGTGAACAGGCAGTGTTCCTTAAAGAGCACAGCCCCTAAGAGGGAGACAGTTGATAAAACTAAGGGGATGTGAGTCATTGTTGATGCCACAGCCATATAATTTGCCTCGAGTGTATTCAAACAAAAAGGTATAATGTCTGACAAAAAAAGAGAGAATCTTCTCATTTGCTTAATTTAATAAGTTATCATCCCAGGTTCACTGACGCTGTGCCAGTGGCAAGAATCTGAATAATCCCGCTATGATAACATGGCTGGGAGAGTTTCACACAGAGAGATGGCTTCATGCTTTATTCTGGGAACAGCAGGATGTGTCATGATCTCCCCGCTGGCTGCAGAAAAGGTGAGGCTGTTTTAGGCAAAGTTACAGCGCGTTTTTCTGACTCAATGCACATCAGTGAGTTATTACATACTCCAGGATGTGGTTTAATAGTTTGCTATGACAGGACGGCACTATTGCCGAACATGAATGATGATAACAGGCTACCTAGAAATCGTAGTCCGTTAAAAATTACAACTCCACGCTTTTATCCAAAATACTTAAGGTGATCATTCTTATTGGGGTGATAAGCTTTTCAGCTACTCAGAATTCTCCATCAGCACAACCAAAAAGAAAAAGGTTAAGATCAATGACATTGTGTGTAGAATAGTGACAGAGTGCAGTGGCAGAAGCTTGTGATAAAATAATAATGTAAATTAATTGGGTCTTATCTGCTAGTTCTGGCCTGGCTACTGAAGTCCCTCCAGACCACTGCAGTTACTGACAAATAAAGCTTGCAGATCAGCAATTGTTAGCGACATTGCTAACCCTCCCAATTTGATATGCCTAACTAAACAGTTTTTCAAAAGGAGGTATAGCTTCCTCCTGGCACTTCAAACATTTATCAGGACCAATTTAAAAAGAAGAATAAAAGAAGTTTGGAAGTCCTTGGGGTCTGTTAAGCCAAGAATGACAATTCAGTGTTTCAATCTAGTCTAGTGGCACAGCATGGCTGCATGAGTCAGCCAAGTGGAAAGCCTGAACTGTGGTTGAAACCAACCATTTGCATCCATCCTGAAAAAAGGAACAACTAAAGGTCCCCCCCCTCCCAAATCCTGGTCTGTCATGATTGACATTAATAGTTCTCCTAGCCCAGTATCCTACTTCCAACATGGGGTTGCCATTCCTCATCCAAAGTGGAGCTTCTTTTATCTGACTCAGCCTTGCATAGAAACCAGTCTACACACAGAACTCCTTTGTGTGTTGTTTTATCTTCCTGAATGTCTTTGGAAGAGCAGCACCATGTGCAAGAAAAAGTGCACACTGGGCTCCGTTCTCCATGAAAACAAATGGGAAAGTTTGTGTCTCTCCATGTGACAATGGGGCTCAGGGCTCCTCCAATCAATAGTCTTCAGTTCTTGTGCCAGAAAACATGGTTCATTTGACATAAAACTGACTACAGATAGGGTTGCCAGGCCTCCCACTATGGTGGGAGACCTCCAGCTGGTAGCCTTAGTTGCCCGCCACTGCCCCGAATGGCAGCAGAAGAAAACAAATTGCAACATCAGCTGTGTCACTATGTCACTTCCAGGGAAAACCCAGAGGTGACATAGGAGTGCTCTAGGAATTGCCAGAAACTCTATGGTTTTGCATAGATTCTTAGAGCTACCCTACGTCACTTCCAGGTTGTCCCTGAAAGTGACATTGCAATGCAGCCAACACCCCCTTCCATCCCCTCCCTCAAACCCTCCTGCCAGTTACCAGGTGGTGGGCCTGGCCTGGCAACCCTAACTTCAGGTGATCCCAAGAAGGCCATACTGGAATATATGTAGAGTTGCCAGTTCCCCCAGCCACTGGTGGGGGTGGGGATAGGATTGCCAGACCCAGGTTGGGAAACTCCTGGAGATCTGGAGGACAGGGACATCAGTGGGGTACAATGTCATAGATCCCACCCTCCAAAGTATCTGTTTTCTCCAGGGAAACTGATCTCTGTAGCGGAGACAAGCTGTAATTCTGGGGGATCTCCAGGTCCCAACTAGAGGCTGGCATCCATAAATATATGAAGTAACACCAATGAGAAGAATATCTCTGTGTAAATGTAGAGCTTCCCTCTCTCACCACTCAGAAACAACAGCTAGTCTATCGACCTCGAATTAGGGACCAAGCCTCCATGTTAGATACCCAAGGTTCCACAAGCTGGCCTTGGTAGCCAACCACAACATGCAGCGACCACTGAACCTCTTCATGATTTCAGGAGGGGCAGCATCACAACCTTGGCATTTCACTGACCTTTATGCAGCACCAGGAAAGCAGCAAGACTTCTCTCTACTTTCTTAGTACTTTGAGGAACCAGCATGAGGACAGGGATAACCCCTGCCTTTCTTCAGACTCATAGTGGAGTCTTTCTTTGACTTTGTACTGGGTTTCAGCAGCACTGGGAAGACAGCAAAACTTGTTCTTGCGTTATGAGGGTTAATGTGAGGTCAAGGAGAGACTCCACCCGCCCTTGGCACCTAGAAAGGGTTGGGGACTCTCCCTGACCTCTGGCTGGGCTTCTCTCGCAAGATCAACAGATGCATGAGCCAACAGTGAGAACCAGGCCAGTAGCTACAGTGGGGCATTTTTGGGGCCCTGCCCCCTTAATTAAAAGCCCCTTCCCACAAATAGGCATATCAGAAACCTTATTTTTGAAGATGTTTCCCAAAGGCTCATGGGAATGCTTTTGAAAGACTCACCATGATCTAGGTGGTATACAGCAGGACTGGGCTAGCAGAAAGGGGGACTGTTGGAGATGTCCTTCTAAGCTTTCTTGCCCTGTAGAAGGGAACTCAAGGCATTTAAAAGCCCTCTGAGCTGTTTTTTCCTGGGAACTAATGTGCTGGCTGCCTTGTCCCTTGAAAGGAAGGGCTAGAAACAGGCTTGGAGCCTCCCCTTTAAAGACAGGCATTCAGATTAATTTAATTAACTGTAATTTAACTGCCCCCTTAAAAATGTAAGTGCCCCCTGAACAAGAAAAAAAAACCCTGGCTACTGGTGAGAACAGTTGTAGATCCTTGTAGCTATCAAAGCTTCTAAAGAGGAGCTGGACTCAGACATTACTCTTTTCAGCAATTAAGCAGCTCCACATTCTATTGTTGTTAGGTGCAAACACAGTTCTATCCTCTGTGTTAAGACTGGGGACGGGGGTGACTGCTCACTGGTACAGCATCTGCTTGGCATGCAGAAGGTCCCAGGTTCAGTACCCAGCATCTCCAGATGAAAGATCTGGCACTAGGTACTTTTAAAGATCTCTGCCTGAGACCCTGGAAAGCAGCTGCCAGTCTGAGTAGACAATAGTGGCTTTGATGGACCAAGGGCTTGATTCAGTATAAGGCAGCTGCATGTGTTCACTTATCAGAAAAGAGATCCCTGCATTGTGTGGTTTGCACTCTGATTCTATTCTGTTGTCCCAAACATGAAGGCTGAAAACAGGAACACTTTTTAAAGAGAGCTGTGAGTTCTACAAGAGAGGTGTAACTTTTCATTGCATATATACTGGCATCTTTTGTCCCTGACCAAAACGGGTTTTAAGGTTTTTGAATAGGGATGGGCATGAACTGGGAAAATGTGGTTCATTTCAGTTCATGGTGTGTCCATTTCATGAGCCATTAATCATCACAAACTTTTAGGTGCCAGACGAACTGCTGAGGTTCATGATGCAGTAGAATGCCCCTCCCTGGCACGCTAGAGACACCAAACTCACAGGGGGTCTTTGGCTGACTCTCCTCTACCTGCCCTCCAAGTTTAGTGAGGATTAGATTTACAGGATCCAAGTTACAGCCCCCCAAAGAAGGTGCCCCCAGGAAAGTGCTTTCTGGGGAAATGACAGGTGCAGGTTCAGAAGGTTCAGGAGTGTATAGCCTGGACCGTGTGCAAGCTAGAGATCTCACACTTGCAGGGAACCTCCCCCTGATGCTCCTCTACATGCTTGCCAAGTTATGTGCAGATTGGAATTCAGGGGTCTGAATCATAGCCCCCCCGAAGAAGATTCCCCCAGGAAAGTGCTTTTGAGGGAAATGTCAGGCGCAGGTTCAAATGTGTATAGAATGGACCCCCTACAAGCTACACACACCAAATGCACAGGGAACCTCATCCTGATGCCCGCTCCCCTACAATCTCTCCAAGTTGGGGTCAGATTACATTTCTGGGGTCCCAGTTATGGACCCCCAGAAAGGTCTCCCCGGTGCACTCTCTGGAAAAGACAGCTGCAGTTACAGGAGTCTATAGAACAGCTCAGGAACAAGTCAGTGACAAAAAGCCAGTGACACCAAACTCACAGGGAAACTTCCCCTGGCCTGACCCCCCCCCCAGACAGACACTGGAAGAAAGGCAAGCACCCCTCCTATGCTCACATCCCCACCCCCCAAGACAGGTTCTGAAGGATAAAAAGGCAGACGTCCCCAGAATTCAAACTGGGGCTCCCCAAAGTAACCAGGGGCTTTCTCAGTGGGGGAATTTCAGTGAGAAAAGGTTGGATGTAGGGCCTCCCAACCAAGCACCATGCCAGATCACCCAGTGAGGAGGAGGAATGGGGGGACATGCAGGAAGACAACAGGAGTAAGCCCGTACTTACACTGTGAGATCCAGAGAGGGGTAGCCCAACAAGGGGAGATTGACCTTGAGGAAGACCAACTTGTCTACCCTGATCAGGTCCAGGAGGGAGGGGTGGGGGCTGAGAATGTCTCCCAGGTGGGAGAAAACCCACTTACTCTGGACACTGGGGGGAGGGCAGGAGAGGAGACTCATGGCTATGCAAGAGAGGTCGGGCCAGATGATAGCCTTGTGTGACCAGTACTCCAGGGGATCAGCGTTGGCGGGGTCAGGGGACTTGACAAAGTATTCCCCCACCATCACCTCTGCCACTGCACACCTGGCATCCCCACTGCTACTGACCTCCTAGTTCACCACTGACAACCAGGAGTGGGGCTTCTCCCTCGTTGGACTCTTTGAGGCAGAGGTGCTGGGCTGCGGCTCCTCCTCTCCAGCCTCCTCCACCTCCTGTTCCCTCTGACCACGTCTGCTGGTCTGCAGCCTCTGCACTTCTCTGCAGAGCTCGTGCTTCCATTGCAGGAGCTCCGCATTCCGGAAAGCAATACTGCCTTTTATCCGGGGGTCACATATACAGGCCAGCTTGTACTCCCTTTCCTTGTGGAGAGGATGGGACCTGGTGGTGATGCCCACCTGCAACCTCTCTGCCAAGGCTCTGACCCGTGGGAGAAAAGCTGTCCCTTCGGGGCCCAGCTCCAGTGTGGAGGCCAGCGCTCAGTCCAGCCCTCAAATCAAGGGGATGACTTGCCCCAGGCTGGTTGCATGGGCACAGAGCTTGAGGACATTCACCATTTGGGAGAGGGTCTCTTCCTTATGCAGGACGGAGATGACATCCTGCACCACCCTCTTCTGCTCCACCAAACGTGCAATCATGGTGTAGGTGGGGTTCCAGTGGGTGGGTACGTCCAGGATGAGCTGGTGTTCAGGCTCATCCCCCCTCCCCCTGCTTCTTGTGCAACAGACAGGCAGATTTGATGCTGCTCAAGAACTGGGCGGCCAGGCACCGGCAAGTCTCAAGCAAGGACCGCATCTCGAGGGTGGAGCATCCCAGGTGGCCCTGACAGTGCTTCCCCGTCCCAGAGTATCCTTCACCACGAGGTGAAGTGTGTGCACCAGTCAGACAGTGCTCTTGAGGAGCACAGCCTTCACCACTGCCAGCATGTTGGTGCTGGCATCTGTGACCGTGGAGCCACAGATGATATTGCCACCACCCACTCCCTCAGGCGACTCTGTATCACGGTAGCAATGTTTTGCACTGTGTGGTCTGCATCCATCCCCTGCGCATGGAGCAGAACCACTTTGCAGCTTGATGGCAGGACTGTTCCCTCCTAGGGCCTGGGCTGTGCCTGACAGTCTGGACAGACAGGTCCTCTGATTGCCACCAGTGGGCGGGGGGGGGGGGAGGTAGCTGTGCTGCTAACTGCTCCAGAGGTCTGTCGTGAAGTGCACAGTTCTGCCTTGTGCTCCGGAGAGCTCGCCCTTGACCGTCGTTACTGCCGAGTGGTGCAAGACTCGTCGGCTCATGATCCTCCATGAGGGGACAGAGTACCAGGGAGCCAGGTGCTGCTGCAGCAGCTGGCAAAAGGCCACGTCCTCCACAAGGGAAAAGGGTTGGCCATCCACCGCAATCATCTCGTCAACAAGGCCGGTGACTGCTTCTGGGCCCTCCATGTAGCCCTTTTGGATGGCATAGTTGGCGTCCCCGGGGGGATGACCTCTTGGAAGGTGACCTGCCTTGACGTCCCACCCACAGCACCCCAAGTGCGGGGAACCTTTTTATTTATTTAATTAATTCAATTCAGGGCTATTTTTGGCCAGGAATGCACAGGAACGGAGTTCCGGCTGGCTCCCAAGTTGGCCACACCCAGCAGGAACTCATTAGCATAATAGGCCACACCCAACAGCAGAAACTCATTAGAATTGGCTACATTAGGGGTGTGTGGCCTAACATGCAAAGGAGTTCCTGCTACAAAAAAAGCTCTGGGTTTTGACAACAAGGTAAACAGAATAAGAAGCAAAAGGTGGGTGTGGCTGGATGACCACACCTGGTAACATGGGGGTGTGGCCTAATATGCTAATGTGCTGTGCTGTCATCAAGGGGGTGGCCTAATATGCTAATGAGTGCCTGTTGTTGGGTGTGGCCTATTATGCTAATGAGTTCCTGCTGGGCTTTTTCTACAAAAAAAGCCCTGATTCAATTTATATCCCTCCTCTGGTTCTCCCTGTTGAGAGAGCGCAGGCCTCTTCCTTCCTCTCACTGGCCACCACTGTTTCCTCTCGCAGCAACACAGTTGGGTGCACCCTTTGCAGGTGCCTGCAGAGGATGGAGAAGGACAAGTGTTGGGGGTCTGCATCTCTTCGGACATGGGTGCGGCACACCTGGCACTCTGCCACACAGGAGGCATTAGGGAGGGTGCAGAAATGTTTCCAAACTGTGGGCTGGAAATGGGGCCCCAGGACTGAAGAAGGTAGGAGGCACAGCTGATTTCTGGTGCTGGACTGGGAAGGGTCACGGTACTCGAGGGGGGAGCAGCAACAGGGAGTTGGGATGTGGAAGGGGGGGATGCCCCCCCCCGAATCACTGCTGTCAGAGTCCTCCTCTCCAAAGAGTGTTAGCAACTGCTGGTGTCTGGGCAGAGCTAACGACTCTTTTGCCTCTGTGGAGACCCCCAGGAACAGATCAGGGGAAGGAGGCTCCGAGACCCCTTGTGATGCCCTGCTAGGCCAAGGCTCCAGTGGGCTGGCAGGACGGGTTTTGTGCCCGGGGACGGGGGGTTGTGGTATACAGGAGGTGGAGGAATTCTTCTCCTCACGATGGGCACCCTTTGCACCCACTTTCACCCTCATGGCACACAGAGGTGTTCACAATCAGGAGGGTGGGAAGGTATAAAATGTTGGAAGTTCCAGGTGCAAAGACCCTGCCTCAGCTTCCAGACTTTGTGGCAAGAGAGACTAGGTAGCTAGACAGGCACACCGACCTTTCTTCCTGTGTTTACTCTTCTGCCACTGTCCCCTTTGAAACGTAGATTGTGTTCTCAGGGGCATTTTCCTTCCTTCTGTTCTCTCTCAGCTGAAGACGAACTTTCTCCCTGCAAACACCAAGAGAGACAGCATGCTGTGCTCTCTTGGCACCATGAGGCAGATGGCCCTCTTGCCATCTGCTTCCATCCTTTAGCTAGTAAGTTAGCACTCTATCCCGTCCCTGCTCTTTCCTATCCAAAGTGTACTCTTCTAAACTTGCAACATGGCTCTGTGTAGCTTTGTAAGCTGGGTGACCTGGTAAAGTAACACTGCTGCGTTCGTAGCTTTATTTAAGCACCCTGCTAACTAGTGGTAACTGGACTAACCACACCAGTTAACCCTCCAATATAAATGTGGGTCCTCAGCCAAGGCAGCAGCTAAGCTCCTCTGCTCAGCATGAGCAGAGAGATGGGGTGGCTCAGAGCCCTGACTCCACCTAAAACCCAAACCCGACCAGGGGAGAGGTGCTCACAATCAGGGATAAATGAATGGCCTCTGCTTTTAACAATTGTCGTGCCTCTCCGTCTAACTGTGAACACCCAACAGAGAGGGTACAGAGTTGAGCTGAGGGTATATATAGCATTCTGATCCCATCCATAGAGCAGAATGGGAACTGTGTTATTGGCAGCCAGCAGTGAGGGCTAAGCTTCGGAGGTCCCCTGTTGGGGTTTCCAAGGCTGTAGAATTCAACACCACCCCCCCCCCCGTTGCTTTGAAGTTTGGTAAACATTTTGACCGGAGACAGTCTGTCTGCAAATATATCAATTCAGGGACCTCCACAAACTGCTTGAAAGTTTGTGGAAAGTTTGTGCCAGCTAACTGGCCACAAATTTCAGTTCATGAACCACAAACCGGTCAAAATTTGTCACCCATCCCTATTTTTGAAGTGCAACAAAACTCTCAAGAGCTGGGCAGCAGTGGTGATAACTAGCTCCAAGTGCATACAGGGCTCTTTTTCAACCCTTTGGAAAACAATTCACTAAACTAAAGTTTGTCACCAGTTCTTGTCTGCAGGGATTAACCAGTCTGTTCCTAAACAGAGTTCTACACCCATTGACCTCAATAGACTTAGAAGAGTTTAACTATTTAGGATTGCATGGTTTGAGACATAGGTTAGCTTTCAGTCCACTGCACAGACTGCCCTCTCAAAATTCCAGCTCTGCCCAAATAAAACAACCTTTCAAAGGCTAGGAATAGAACCTACAAGCTCTCGATCCCTGTTTTCTCCTGTGAGGCATAGCCTATAATTTGTGTGTCACAATTTTAACAAGTAACAGTGAAGGGTTGTTCCTGCTTAGCTCACGCAAAGCTCCCAGTAATTCTTTCGCTCCAGGTTTAGACCAGTTTAGCTCTATTAACTTCCTTGGGCTTCCCCTTGACTTATACCGAAGTGGGAGGAAAAATTAGCCCCAGCATGAGGTTTGCCAGAGAAAGAAGTAAGCGCTGTTCAAACAGGGCCTAAAGAAGAATGATTCCGAAAAGAAAATGTTCCACTCAAACAGAAACAACTTCTCTGTTCCAGCAATGAGCAGCTTTAAAGAACAAGCTGCTTAGAATTATTTAATTGAATGTTCTTTGGACCAAGAGAAGCTTCTACCTATTAAACAAAACAGCTGAGATCTACTCTCTGTAGCTTTGCTCTTTTGCTAAGGAACAAAAGGTTTGGATGGAGTCCATTTTAGACCAAACTTTACAAGAGACTTTGCATAGATTAGTACATTCAGTGGGAAGAAAAGGTCAGTAGAACCAAAGGAAATAGGAATAAATCAAGAAAGATGGGGAAAAAACTATGGAATAGAGACCAGAAATTCTACTTTGGTTTCTAATTCAGGAGGGAAAGGCGTTTCAGTCTTCTTTATAGTTGGACCTGCATTCAACAGGTGCAACTTTCTTTGCCTAGAGATGCAATGGTGGTAGCTGGCTGAATTGCTGAATTTCTGCCTGTTATGAAGCTGTTAAGTGGCAAGAAAGAACATGAACTTGTGTTAGAGAATGCCTCTGCTTCTTTAGTGAAACTTGCCTCCCACTTTGAAAGTCCAGAGGATTATGAGCAGGGAGGAAAGAAAACAAGTTATATAAAGCATTCTGAAAATTAAGGAGCATTTCTGAGCCCTCACAGCAATGGGCTGAAAGCTATTACTCTTAGCACTGTTTGAGGTCATCGGTGTTGTTCAATTATATTGTTCATAAAGAATCCACCAATAAAGTTGCAAGGCCCAGTGTCAGAGAGGGGAAACTGTACTTCTACAAATTATGCAGAAAAGATAATTTGGCAAGGTGTAACTATCCCTATAACAATACTGCAGTAGAAGACTGTTCTATATAACTGTGGGGCATAACCACTACTGTGGGGGCACAGCAGACTATTTTTATAATCAATTTCTCGACCTTTTCTCAGGGAACCTTGGGAACTCTAATTCCTGGAGAAGGAAAAGGGAAGTAAAGCAGAGGATTCTACAAACTAACATTCCTATGATGAGGGTGGAGGATGGGCAGGAAACAAAACTGGTAAAAAATCAGTTTAGAGATACTATTAGAGGTCCAGGAACTCTTTCAGGTTTAGATGCATAAGTTCTAATCAGTAATGAAGAGAAAAGGGAAGAATGTTTCCTTAATAGAAGAAGGGCGATGAAATTATAGTTGAATCTAATTAACACACTATTGATTCTTGCATAATGTTGCCTCCTGGGCTGTGAAGTTTGAAATACAGAAATCAACACATGAAGCTTTCTGTTACATGGAGCTAAATGTTATACTTCCTAATTGCTGGAATAACTATGGGAATCAGCAGGGCAGGACCAAGGATTTTTGGCACTCTAGGCAAATGATAACTTTGGTGCCCCTCTCACATTTCATGTAGAGAAAATTAATAAATTCATTATCTGAGGCTTTCATTTATAAGCAATAACATATGTTAAAATAGAGAAACTAACTTAAAGCCTTGGTACTTTAGGTGACTCACTATGTGGTTGGCCAACTCTGATGGGCACCAACTCAGACCGCTATAATCCTAATCTCAAAACATACCCATTTTACAGGACTATTGCCTAGGGGGGGGAAGCGTGGCTGTTTGCCCCGGGGCAAACTAACGCATGGTTAAGCGATCAGACCTCCTGTGGAGGTACCGTGGAGGTTCCGTGGGTAGGGAGAGGTGCCAATCACAGGACACGTCTGCGTGCAACGAAGAAGCGCGCGGTGCGGCAAACTGGTTTTCTTTTTTTGTGTACACGACAAATGCGCATGCTCCGTTGGGTGCATGTGCGCATCCACGGAGACTTTGGGAAAAAAACTTTTTCGCAAGCGGACATGGGCGGGCGCTGGATGCCACCGGAAATGCGATCAGACGCCCGCCCTTGCCCCGCGGTTTCCGGAAACTAGTACCTCCGAGGTACTAGCTTTTTGCTGCGCGTTTTCGGTGGGAAGCCTTGGTTGTGCCGCGGAAGCGCTACGCTTCCCAGATGTGCCGGTGAGATCGCGCCCGGAAAATCCGCCTGTCTTCTGTCTCTCTTGCGTGGCTAATGTTCTGTGTGACCGCAGCCATAATTAGGCTTGCCAAAAGGCCTGGAGAAAAAATATTCTGCTCCTTTTAATAGATACTAAATGTGTGGAAATAGGCAGTTCAAGCTTTTCATGGCATGAAGGTAAATAACATTCCATTAAGTGTCTATTAAAGGGAGAGGGTCTTTTCTCCAAGACTGTTTGTTGGATGGTTGAAGCAGAACTGACTGAAACGAAATCCATCGAAGATGGAGGTCCTGTGGCTGCGTTGAGGTGATGCCAGGGCGGGATGCCAACTTCCTTCTCTTGATGGTGTACCTTTAACACCAGCACCAATGGTCAAGAGTTTAGGGGTCATTCTTGTTGTCCCCCTGTCTAAGGAGGCACAGATAGCCAATGTAACTAGACTGGCATTCTTCCGTCTACTCCAGGCTAGACAATTGGCTCCCTACCTGTTCCGCCAAGATCTAGCCACAGTGTTCCATGCAACAGTCACCTCCAGACTGGACTACTGTAACTTGCTCTACACTACTTGGGGTTGACCTAGAAACTCCAACCGGTCCAGAATGTGGCAGCACGGGTCCTTATGGGGACTCCAGTTAGAGCACATGTTCAATCTGTGCTCCACCAGCTGCACTGGCTCCCAGTTGAATTCTGGATCAAGTTCAAGGTTATGGTATTGACCTTTACATCTCTAAACGGTCTGGGGCTAACGTATCTGCCTCTCCTGTTATGTCCCCCAAAGGGCACTTCACTCAGCTAGTAAAAACTAGCTAATGATCCCCAGCCTGAAGGCCATTCAGTTATCCTTAAACAGGGCCAGGGCCTTTTCAGCCCTGGCTCCAACCTTGTGGAACACTCTGCCCAATGAGACCCAGGCCCTGAAAGACTTGAAACAATTTTGCAAGGTCTGTAAGACAGAGTTGTTCCACCAGGCACATGATCAAGAATGAATGGTGGCCCCCACAATGGACCAATTCTGGATCTGCCCTATTGTGCCATCTAACGTGGAATTGTTAACAATAGGGTTGTTAATTTTAATCTGAACTGTAATTAATTTAATTTCATGTTGATTTTAAATGTTGTGACCTGCCTGAAGCCTTACTGCATAAGGAATGGCAAGCTATAAGTCCAATAAATAAATAAATAAATAATATTAATGAATTTGTTGTCACAAAATCCATTTATACACTGAATATTTACTTTAGGACAAACACTGGGACTATGGCCTATTACACACGAACATCTTACTGCAGATGTTCCGAGCAGTAAGCCTTTAAGCTTCACTTCGGATTCTGTGCCCACCTTACGTACCATTCTTTTTCTTCCAGTGTATTTATTCTGCAACTACAATTTAAAACCCCCATACTTTTCTAAGTCGGGGTGGGAACATCACTTGTGACATGTGAGGTGTGCCATCCAAAGTTTTTTTTAATTTACGCAGTTGCCCTATCACAGCTGCACAGTAGTGTCCAGCAAACATCTTCCATTTAAATTCTTGAGGTTCAGTTTTTGCATGCATTTTAGCATTAGTTCATTGAAAATGCCGGCAAAGGGGAAAAAACTGATGATGAAACTGAAAAGAGTATTTTTGAAACTGACAAGCAGCTGCAAAGCTCTGTTTTCCATACTGCCACACACTAGGGGATTCTCTGCTGTGTTATCGGCCACTATGAAAAATGGGAAAGTCATATGATCTTATAATATGGGGAAACATGTTGAATGTACAGAATGCACGGTAGAACCCAATGACACTGGCATTGCATGCTTTGATCATTATCAACATGTATGTGTGTGTGTGTGAGGGTGTAAGCACACCTGTGCAAAGTTGGCTGTAACGCCACCATGCTTTGCACAGGTCTGCAATTTGTATGGGGGAGGAGTCCTCTGGCAAAAGCTCTGGAAACCTTTTTTAGTCTTGTGCCACTAATTTGGGGGGAAATGGGGGGGGAAATTGGGGGGGAAATTCGCTGATGTCCTAGCGCAGCTTCACAGTAATGGTAATTTCCTGCCCTCTCTTGAAAATTTGTGTGATTTTCTCTTTGTGATTCTCTAATTTGATCCTGCATACTGGTTGTGATCTCGGCCGTTTTTTAAAGCCTCTCCTCTGCTGATTTTGCTCTCTTTCCTCCAAATGGATCGATCCCAAGCAATTCTTAAATTCGGCAGTTTGCAGAAGGTCCATGTGGCTCACCTGCCATTTTAATGTTAAGCTTCCAGAGAGACTGGCTAAATGTCTCCCCCCCAACTTTGTTTACTAAAGCATTCAAGGAAAAATGTTTCCAAAGCGTTAGGTTTCCAATCCCAGTCTCTCTCTCTCGCTTTAAATCTCATGTCAATTTTATTCCGTGCTGACGATCCCCCCCTTTTTTGCATACAGCACTGAAATCCCCCCCCCCTTTTGCACTGGTGACTCTGCCATTTGCCTCCTCTCCAGTCATCTTTTCAAGT
Organism: Gekko japonicus; assembly: GCF_001447785.1. Taxonomy (NCBI): domain Eukaryota; kingdom Metazoa; phylum Chordata; class Lepidosauria; order Squamata; family Gekkonidae; genus Gekko; species Gekko japonicus. The sequence goes on along the minus strand of NW_015159726.1, from coordinate 409,806 downwards.
CAATACCAGCAGGGAACTACACCTCACACAGATCCTTTTAAACCTCCCCATCATTTTAATTTCTTATTCAGTGATCTGAGACTAGCGATAGTCTCATACTGCTAGACTCATGCCGCTTGTAAGAAAAATTAAAAATGTAAAACAAGGGGAAGAAGTAATCAATCGAGCTTGTACACCGATGAAGGGGGTGGTGGCGGAAGGTGCAGAGTGGGCAGAACGACCTCAATGTGGGCGGGGGAGTAACCTTCAAGGGGCAGCAAATGGGCGAGGCAGGAATCCAAGGGAATGTGTATGCTTTTGAATTACCTTCAGCATGGAAGCAAAACAAGGGAAAAATTGACACAAAAGGACTTTCAGAAAACCTGGGGGGGAACCTGGGGGGGGGGGATGACCAGAAAGCAAACTGAGCGCTGGAGGAAAATCAATGCAGAAAAAAAAAGGAAACCCGACAGACATGCACAGTGAAAGCGAGGGGAAACACCCATGTGTAATAGGCCTATATAACCAGGTACTGCTACAGAAATGGGCCTCTTCTGCTGCTGCTTTGGCAGCTTGGTAGTTTCTTCCTATTGTTCCAGTAATATATATGATGGTGAACTCCTGTGAGAGGGATAGTTTGTGATGCATAAGAATTCAATCAGTGTGATAGTCCACTGTAATAATGGGATGGTTTCATCTAGTGAAATTTGCCCAGCATGCTTTCAATACGAGCTTAAATTCCCTGCTAGGAAAAAAATGTGAGTGGAGTGGTGGCGGCGGCAAATTTACTTACAGTTCACTATTTCTGTGGAGATTTTTGAAACAAAGAGTGTTTCTATTTCATTGCAGAGCTTATCTTTCACCTTAGCCAATGCTCAAAATGATTTACAGAAAATCAGATTAAAAGAAATGCAGGACACGAAGTCCTTTTTGATTTGGCTGTAGTGGAGTTCCTACAGCTTTTTCCTTGGGACCAGAAGGAGTCCTGTACTTTCCTGAGCAACCAGTGGGGGCACCAGAAGGCTATAGCTGTACACCTATATGAGCACTGCAAAACTGTTGAGAATTATTCTGTCCTGCTGGAAATCCAAAACGTATTTTTGGAGAATAGACACTCTAATGTCTAAGTAAAACATATATAAATACCCAGTATTGTTGTTCTGAGTAGGGCATCTTTGAATAGTGCACGATAACAAAGGCAAGGGCATAATGTCAATTCTCTAGTATTATTTAAAGCCTTTTTCAAAGACACGAAGTTCTGCCTCTGCCCTTTAAGTGATGTATTAGCAAGTGGGTGGGTCAACAAGTAAAACCAGTTCGAACTGTTAAGGAAAAAGGGGCAGAGGACATAATTCCTAGGGAAAAAATTCTTCCATCCAGAGTAATGTCATAAACTCCATTGTGCCCACCTGAAGCAATTGTTTGATGTCATTCCAGCCAGGTTAATACACCCATAAAACCAGCAGGAATTTTTTTTGAATGTATGGAAAGGAAGAGGCTGGTTGAAAGAGATCTGATTAGTACAATTATTCAGACTCCAAAGTTATACAAAGGGTCCAGAGACAATTACACAAGTCTCCAGGGATATTTACATAGACATCCATC
>NW_015159726.1:393177-408173 GCF_001447785.1 Gekko japonicus | reverse complement strand
AAAAAGGCAGCTTAATATAGAAACCCAAGACCTTTTGTCCTAATGCACGGCAGCCCAAGAGAGACAGCTTTATATTCAAGATGCCCAAAATGTTGCCACACAGTCCATGGAATTGTTTAGATTCCTATCTCAAGGTCCCAACCTGGGTAGTGCATTTATGAAATGGCATTTTGGCTGATCCTCTGCTGATCTGAAATAGCATCTGTGAATGACTGAGGGCCATGTGGAGAAGCAGACTCTATATGGAAGGGACATCCCTTGCTCAAACGGGGAGGTGGTAGAGTTGGGAGAATTTTGAGAGTTGGGTATAAAAGGATATATTCCAAATGAGCTTTTGGAAGTGATAAACCAGTTGCACTGGAGTTGGATCAGAGAGACTTGGGTTCAAAATATCCTCCTTGGAGGCTGCCCATCTGAGTACTAAACAGGGCTGACCCTGATTAGCTTTCAAGATTGGGCTATACCATGCCACCTTCCCACTCTGGGCCTAACTTACCTCAAAAAGGTGGCTGTGGGGATAAAATGGGGGAGAGAAACCCAGTATGCTGCCTTGAGCTCCATAGAGGAAAGACAGAAGAGACATACAGAAAGATGAAAAATAGGTGGGAGGAAAAGGTAATAAAATGACCTTCACGTTCCTCTTCTTCCTACTTTCTCTTGATGTTTTCTTTGTCCCAAGCATGTTAGATTGTTTTTTAAAAATGTTTGCCATAGAGCCAAAGTTTGCTTACCTCCCACACTGTCCTTTACCAGTAAACAATAACTGAGAGGAACATTAAAAGAAATACCACATAAAATGGCAAACAACAGTTTCAGTCAAGTTTCTTTCTTTGGACTTGTGTTGCCATAGTTACTGCTAGCCTGATTGTATTCTATGGGTGTGTCGGGACACTGGGCAGCTTTTCCCCAGTTCAGTTTTACCTCTCACCACCCTGGAAATATGCTTGGTCACCCTGCCAACAAAAGTCCGCATGGTCAAAGCAATGGTATTCCCAGTAGTCATGTATGGCTGCGAGAGTTGGACTATAAGGAAGGCCGAGCGCCGAAGAATAGATTCTTTTGAACTATGGTGCTGGAGAAGACTCTTGAGTCCCTTGGACTGCAAGAAGATCAAATCACACAAACAATGGCTTGATCTGTAGCAATTAGTGGGCAAAAATGTTTAGCTGTAGACTGTGCAAAGACATGTGCATTGATTTCGATACATCAAACCTCTGAGAAAGGCAGAGGAACAGACCAAGCTATTTTTTATATTTTTCTTTGGTCAGCTGGCCACCCCAGCATGATGGAAAACCTTGAAACAAGACAATAAAGCGTGAGAGTTCAGTGACTGTGATGTATTAAGCTTCTGCTAAAATAAATTAATAAATGTACATTCCACTGCAAATTCACAATGATTTTATAAAATATGCTGTCATGATAAACTGTGAAACAATGGCCAGAAAGAGAAATGGTGTGAAACTTCTGTCCACACCAATTCAGCAGAGACTGTATCTCTTTAATAAGCACAATTACTTGAAAACAAGTTCTAATGAAATCAGTGGAACTTACTTTGATGTTTAGCTTCAGGCTACAGAGGGCTTTTGAGCACATGGAAGCCGCTTTATACCAAGATAGACAACTCATCTGTCTAGACCAGTATTGTCTACTCCGGCATGCAGTGGTTCTCTAAGATCTTCACAGCAAAAACAGCCAGGGATTGAATTTGGGACCTATCGCATGTGGGGCAGAAGATCTCAACAGCTTCTTTCTTACAGCAGCAGATGTATCTGCAGAAGCATCCAGAGGCATGTGTATCAGTTGTTTACACAATTTGTTTTAACAAGGAATGTCAGGCTACATATTTCCCCCCGAAGACAATAATTTCCATCCCATGCTCTAACTGCCCACAGTGATGAAACTCCATGTTACATCAGTCCAGTAAGTAGTCTATTCGAATTACTGAAAAACACAGTGGCTTATTTTGTAATACTGGGCATTTTTAAAAATTCACATGCACCTCAGGTTGTAATCTCAGACTGTAAAGCCGTAGGCAGAGCAGGTGTATGAACAATGCCTAACAATTTGAAAGTCTAAATAAACACCTTCAAACAATTCATTGTGAAAGTAATTATATTGGCTGCGAGGAGAGTATTTCAAGTTGGAGGATTGGGCCTTGTCCCTCAAAAGGGAAAGCTGAATTCAACATTATTAAATGCTCTACAAGGGAAGAAGAACATAGTGCTAGCTCAGCCTCTTCTACAAACACATTCTGCATTGTATTACTACTGGTACATCTTAATCTGCAAATCTTTGTAAACTTGAGCAGAGTCCAGACTGCATTTAGATTTGATTGGCAGGAATTTGAACCAAGCAAAGAAAAATAATATTAATACAGCCCGGGCACTGCAAACCAAGGCCTCACTGACTGGCCAACTGATTGGCTCACAGAGACATCACAATTATGAGGGTATTTCCACAAGAGATTTGAAAGCTGGCACACACTGAGTCCAAGACATCCCAATAACTGCAACGTTCACAGATACTTCTTGGCTAAAACGTGCAGCACAAAGTCTACCTCCAAAAAGCAGACCATAAGATGGAGTACCCCTCCGCCACATATATTTCAGCAGACAGGATTTACTGTTCAAAGGGCAGGCTGCATTTACTAATTCTCAAACCAGTCCAAATTTGTAGCTATAGGTACAACTGATTGATGACAGGCAGTTTTCGGAAACTGCTTTTTCCAAGGTTGTAATGAAAACTGTGGCTGCTAATGAACCCTCATTTCAGACTCTTCTACTCCCAGAATTTGGAGACAAGGACAGGGTAAGGATGAAGCAGTACTTCCTGTCCATTGATTCTGCCCTGGAACCTCCTTCTACCAGTTTGGTGTAGTGGTTAAGTGCACGGACTCTAATCAGGGAGAACCAGGTTTGATTCCCCACTCCTCCACTTGCACCTGCTGGATGACCTTGGGCAAGCCATAGTTCTGGCACAGCTGTTCTTGAAAAAAAAGCAGTTTCTGTCAGAGCTCTCTCAGCCTCCCCTACCTCACAGGGTGTCTGTTGTGGGGAGGGGAAGGAGTTTGTAAGCTGCTCTGAGACTACTCTGGTAGTGAAGGGTGGGGTATAAATCCAATCTTCTTCTTCTCTTCTACCACATATTAGCAGTACACGGAAAACATGACATTTTCTTCCTAATACCAGTTCTATCCCAAGATTATGCTTGCTGCTATTTCTCTCCTGCTTCTATAGTGCAAACCTTGCTGAATTAGCATTCTTGAACAAAATGGGACATACTTAGGGCTCCACTCATAAAATGTTATAAATTATTATGCTAGTGTTGCAGGGATGTTATAAGAGCCACCATTGGTAAACGCAATAGTGCAAATCAGTACCAAGTATGCATGTATTTTAGTTAACCTTTGCCTTACAATATTCTGTCAGCATAAAAATAAAGCATAAATTGAGATTTTATTTTATGCAACAGATGAGCAAATAAAGACAAAATTTGAATAGAATTAACACTTATTTGTAAACAAGCTGATTTCTTACAAAAAGATGCACACAAACATACAAACAACATATTTTAAATACAATATGAAGATCATCAAACAACTTGTGCTGCCAAGTCTTATGTCCTTCTTGAAACTGCAGGGTCTGTTTCTTCCTCTGTTATGTTTCCAGTGAAAGTATTTATTTATTTATTTATTTATTTTATTTCATTCAACTTGCTAGGCCGTCCTTCTCTGGAACAGGGCTCAGGGCGGCTTACATCAAAGGCAGATACAATACATAGGGAAATTAAAACAACAGTAAAATATATTAAAACAATTAATCAGAAAAACAATACTGTGTCCAAGAGGACAGATAATTTCAGTATCCATCTGCCCCCTGGATGGAGGAGAAATATGGAGGAAAGGGAGTGCAGAAAATGAAAAAAAGTAGAAAATGAACTAACCCACACGCCCGCCCCGGCTACCCCCCCCCCCGGCCCTGGTCAAGTCAAGTCAGCTGACCTAATGGAGCATGGTGAACAATGACCACACTAGTCACAGTTTTGGTATACACAGACAGAAGATCTAGCTCTACATGCCACAGATTAACATGATTACTTAATTAGTTTTAGAATTAGGTCTCTTTTCTTATTTTGTACATATTTTTAAGTGGTGAATATTTATTCCATTGTGTTCAGCAGGCAGGGTGGACTATAAATAAGATAGATAGATAGATAGATAGATAGATAGATAGATAGATAGATAGATAGATAGATAGATAGATAGATAGATGATAGATGATAGATAGATGATAGATAGATGATAGATAGATGGATGATAGAAGATAGATAGATAGATAGATAGATAGATAGATAGATAGATAGATAGTCCAAAATCTTGAACCTCCTCACGGCTTCTGCATAGATTTTTGAAGAAATTATGGTGGCAAAGCTGAATTGTAAACCGTGGCAACAAAACGTTGTCAACAATAATAAATAAAAGAATATAAAGAAAGATATAACTGTTCATAGAGTTAACATCACAAACAGGTACAACTGGCAATCCAAAATAGTGGGCTGGATCCTGTCAATCATTTCTGTGTGTGCAAGGGGGGCATTTCCACCAATTTCCCCTTCACAAGGCAAATTGACCCTGTGCCCCCCCCCAATACTGCTCCTGAGATCCTCTATCCCCAAGAAGAACAATCTGAAGGGTATTTTGGGCTGCAGCAGCAAGGGAAGGCGAGGAGTGGAAAGTTTCAGCAAGATCCCAGCCATTACATACAATGTACTCCAAACCATACATAATGCAGAGTTCAGAAGTATTCACTATGCGCCAGCCTTAACTCACTGAGAGGCTGGTGTACTTAGCTGTTTCTATCACACACTATTGTGATAATGACTATATGAATTACTGAATTGTAAAAGGAGGATCTCTTTACAACAATGATGATCAAAGGGGACCATTTAATATTAGTTTGACAAATCTACAGTGGGAGATGAACCATAAAATGGACCACGACACTTACTTCACACCATCGAATAAGGCAATAAAGGTCAATTTTTCTGTTTTATGGAGTGTATTCTGCAATTTTCTTGAATTGTCAACTTTGGGGTTTTTTGACATTAATCACAATATTGGAGTTTTTATTATTTGTTTACTGATTCTTTTAAAAGTAGAGACTGGAAGCTACTTCAGTAGCTGCCGCAGCAACAGTGTGAGACATAATAAGTTAAATGAACAAGTATGCAGATACATATGAATAGTTTTGGACTTTCTGAAAGGTATGGCTAACAGGAAGCACTGATGTTTTGATTCTCCCTGTTTTCTGCACTTCTGTGTAACATACAAAATGGAACTTTTACATCGGTTCATGCAGCAAATTACAATCTGCCCAATTGCTGAAAATCTGGACACCTCACTGAGTTGAGGGGTTCTCTTTAGACATTTAAACAAATCACAGGTAAATGACTGAAGTTGGTCTCCATTTTGTAGATATGCAACATGGCCCATTCCTATGTTATTTCTTGATTTTCACCACAAAATGGCTCAAGATTGCATTTTGACATCATAAAACATGAGATGCTGCCTTTGGGGCCCAAACAAATGCTGCGGCCAAATTACAGATAATGACTGGCCCTTGGTTTCCCTACACCAAGATGCTTTATGGTACATGGAAGAAATTAGGTATTGTCATGATGAGGTGTATATGGGATCCACACCAATTCCTGAATGGTATGATTTCACATGGGAATGTTCTCATGTGGACGATAGGAGATAAAGTGCAGAAGGAAAAGAAGTACAGCTTTCTCTTACAGGAGACTGCAACTCCCACACTATTTGCTCATGTGACTACTGGAAAAGTAGAACTGCTTGTTCCCTGTCCCCCAGAGAGTATGGTTACTTGTGCTGTAAAAAGGAACACTGAGAAGACATTTGGAGAGTCCCTACATACGAGCCTCCTCCACAAAAACAAAACAAAAAACAGGGTATATTCCCTGTGTACAAATAGTAAGGGTGCAATTTTAAACACACTTACTTAGGAATAAGCCCTACTAAACATACTTGCTCCCATGTGAAAATACACACCACTGTGCTGTAAGGGATGTACTCCATAATAAAACCTGTACATATTTGCTTACGGCTAGGCAAATGCAACCCCGATCTTCAAGAGAGGTCTTCAAGAGAGAGACCGAAGAAGAGATTTCCTGGTTGACAAGCTAGAAGCCTTAGGCTTTTTTTTTTTTGGGGGGGGGACACATCCTGCACAGCCTTGAAGGAAAGAAAGCATCTAGATGTAAGAAAGCCTTTAAAGGGGGCCCCCTCCATCCTGGATAGCACCCAAACCTAGAGACATAAAATTTCTAGAAATCTGGGGGCAGGGATAGATTTCAGGAAAAACTGAAATATATGTAGAATATACTTTACAATCAAACCTTAACTTATTTTACTGCTTCAAACAACAACAATGCATCATTTAAACCTTAGCATATAAATGGTATTACTTAGCATATTTATGGAATTTAGCGGTAAAATGCCTGGTTTCTACATGCAAAACTGCAAATATGCCTGATTCGAGACAGAAAGAGCTGCAAACTACCCCAACCTATTCTGCCATAGCAAAAGGACGTATGTTGATTTTTGCCATTTGAGAGGGGGAAATTAAAGTGTAAATTAGAAGACAAACTTCACAGTAATCAAAAAAAGAGTGTATTATTTGGACAGAAACAGCCTCATATGGTCACAATAGGCCTACTAGCATCTTTGGATTTCATGTTGAACTTTATAACAATGAAAACATTGAACTATTTAATAATGTATTGTCCAACATCTTACAGTATATCTTTGCCCAAATGATTCATTATCAAATGCCCTAGACTGTGTGCATATAAATTCTTATGCTATACATTTTGAGAGAGAAAAACTTTGTCAAAAAAAACATTTCACTTATTACAAAGGAGAAAACATTTCATAGGAATTTTTTTCCAGCGCTTCCCCCAAATTTCCTAACTTTTCTATTGGAAACATTGAAAAAAAACCCTTGAAAAACTTTCCTCAGATTTTTCCCTCGTATCAAATTTCTACCAAATCCTACTAACGTCAGTGCCCATTGTCAAAGTATTTCCCAGGCCACTTACAAGACACTCACTTGTCCAAAGCAACTATTTAATACCTTTGAATGGACAAATATGTAAGAGAGTTCTTGTTCACTAAAGTGGATAAACCCAAGACCTTTTAAAAGTAATTTCAGTGAAAGTGGTTAGAAATGCAATAGCCGGACTCCTCTAACAAATGGTAGAACACATTCTCTGAGTATCCAGCAGTTATATGCTACCTTATAAGTACGGAACAATGCTCCTTGTGCCTTCCCAATTGTTGCTGTGAAGGTGCTCACCCCTCCATGTTTAATTGATTGTACAATTGGGGTAATAGATGCATAATATTTACGCTTTCCTATTCCCCCCCCCCCCCCCCCGGAAGAGTACTTTGTTTCATACTGTTCCCTACCCGTGGAAGGCTTGACTATTTCTCATCAAGAGACACATGCAAGATTTAAGCTGAATCCCTGCACACATTTCCTCACCAATAAGTCTCAGTGAGCTCAGTGGAAAATATTGCCAGCTAAATATGCAGAAGACTGGTCTGAACGTCTACACAGAGAGAAGTGAATTTTGCCCTGAACACCAATTAATTCAACAGGAATTTAGAGCACTCAATACACGGCTGGCTCAGACTCTCACTGTAGAGAAGGACCACGGAGACAGAACATGTGGTCTTCATTATCAAGCTCAGTTTTATTCAGGCCACAGGAGAATACGCCTTGTGGTTTAGCAGCCCAAGAACAGATCCCCTTGCTGGCTAGATTCAACCATTTAATAAAATGGAAAAGAAACAAGGAAGAAACAGAACAGAGTGGTAAGCTACACATTCAATACTGCCATGAGTCTGACTTGAACCAGCTAGGCTAGCTTTTCATTGCTTTGACATCTTATTCAACGAAACTCCTCTGCTTGCATTAGTGACCTGTGTAAGTCAGTGGGGGGAAGGGGACTGATTGATGAGTACCAAAGATCTGAGTAGCCATAAAAACTTATGTGTTATTGCTGTTGCTCCTTAAGCTAATGTGCTTTGGGACTGTTGAATGTCTGATTAGAGATGAATTGCTGGTTTCAGCAAGAGTGAGCAGAACTACATTAGCCATGGTAGATAAGCATAATGATGCTTCAAAAAGAAAAACCCTTTACTCTGATCTGCAAGCAGAATTTCCAATTGGAATCTGACATGATCTTTGTTTGGAACAGCTTAATTACATGTCCAAGGAAGAGTGCACCACATTTGCTGTTCATGCCGTATACAGCAAATGTCTCTCACGAGCAGACAGAACACGGTGCAAAGAACACAAGAATGTATGATGAAAAATCAGCCTGGTGCATCATGAAGACAACCCTGAGAAAATCTTAATTTTGCAAGCATCCTTTGTTGGCAAAAGTCAACATGTAGTTTTCAGAGAAGTCTATTTATTCACTCATTCCTGAACAGTGGGAAAACATAATGCACATCAAGAATTTCTACGCTGCACTTAGCACTAGAAACATCCTGTTCACTATGGCCCTATCATGATAAGCTGGGGGGGGGGGTACCACTTGAGAGACACCTTTTTCCTGCACTTTCTCACTCCTTGAATGTTGGGAGAGTCTTCCACTATGTTTTATTACATTTGGAACTCTTCTTTCAACGAATGCAGGATAGCATATGTAAAGTTATATTTTATTAGTCGTATTTCTGGGACTTGGGAGGCCTCTTAACAAGTCAACCTCAGTTGGGCTATCTTAACATGGTGGGGGGGGGACAGTACAAGCTGAGAACGATCTCATTCTGCATCTCACACTCTTGGGTGCTTCGTGCAAAGCAAGAATTATTCTGATGCTGGGCTAGTGAGATCATTGCTCTGAGGAAACCCGGTTCAAATCCCCATTCATCCACGAAATGTACTGGTTGACCATGGACCAGTCTCTCCCAGAACCTACTTCACAGGGCTGTTGTGAGGATAAAATGAAGGAGAGAAAGACCATGTATACTGTCCAGAGCTCCTTGGAGGGATGGCAGGATAAAGCTCAAGCAGATTGACTGGCCATTCCTGGTCTTGAAAACCCGGCAAACACCCAATCTTGCCACTTTCTGGAACCAAGCCCTGAATTTTATCCCCATAATGATCTTGTGAGACAGGAACTGACCCAGTGGCACCCTAACGTTAGCATTCATGTCCATCCAGCCCAATCCTGTTCTGTACCACTTCCCACAGAAGAAGAGTAGGCTTTTATACCCCACTTTTCTCTACCCTAAGGAGTCTCAAAGCAGCGTACAATCAAATTCCCTTCCTCTCCCCACAACAAGCACCTTGTGAGGTAGGTGGGGATCAGAGAGTTCTGAAAGAACTGTGACTGCCCCATGGTCACACAGCAGGCTTCATGTGGAAGAGTGTGGAATCAAACCTGGTTCTCCAGATTAGAGTCCACCGCTCTTAACCACTATAGCACGTTGGCTCATGGGTCCTCTGAGACCTTTTACAGCCCGTGAATCAGTCATCTATTAATAAGATGTTTGTAAGTTTCTTTGTATTATTAAAATCAGTCTGTCGACATTTGAAAAGGTAAACATGGAGATGATAGGCTGGATCCAGTGCAAAACTTCCCCTTGTGCTATGGCTCTCACCCAAGTGGAAAAGCAAGAAAAAGACCACAGTAGCTCCTTGCACTACATCATACTTATTGTAACCCCACTTGCACAAGTTCTTGTGTAGCCAATTTCTGTCTGTTGCTAGGAAACTGCTAGGTGTTGTGCAATACCCTGTGCGAGTGGAACTGTGCTCAGTCCGTTTATTTTACCATTTGCACATTGCTGGATCCAAGCCACTGTCTTGTATTCAACCATACAATTATAAAAACATAAGGGCATTTCCATCCTTGATAAAAAGGACATCAATTGGTACTGCACACCTCAACTTTGCCCCCTTTGCAGTTCCTCAGTGCCCACAGACCCCAAGGAACAAGATTTCAGGGTCCTCAGTAAGCTGCAGAGGGTGGGAGAAGTTCCACTCTGCGAGGTATGCTCCACAAGCAGCTGCAGATCTCATTGGGTAGCCTTGCAAACCTATCGCTAGTATGCTTTTAGTGCTACCTCAACAATAACATCATCTAGAAACCCACTTCAGTACAAAAGAAAGCTAAGTAGTAGTTTAATGCACCACACTGGTCTCTAGGAATGAAAAGAGTATGTGTGAGGGCACATGATGTACACCTTGTCATGCTAATGAGGTGTTCTGAATTACCATAGTTCCTACCAGTGTTCCCTCTAAGCCGAGTTAGTGTGAGCTAGCTCACAGTTTTTTAACCTCCAGCTCACACATTTTTGTCTTCACTCTGGAAGGATGACTCCAGAGCAAACTAATTTATGCAGTAGCCAAATCACTCGCTCACAACTTGAATGCCAGTAACTCACAAAGTAGAATCTTTGCTCACAAGACTCCACAGCTTAGAGTGAGCACTGGTTCCTACCCCCCCCCCCAAAAAAAAAGACTGCAAGGAAGCAGCGAGAATTCCTCCAGCAATGACCCTGGCCAATGGCAGCTGTAGCCAGTGTGCCTGTGAAGTGAATATTGACAGAGCCCCTGCTTTGTTTTCAATACGTTTGCAGCTCTGTTGACTTCAGCAAGGTTGCTGGGAGAGAAATGACAACAGAATTTGAGCCTAAGAAAAGAACCCTACTCAGTATGCACAAAATGCTGTTTAAACACTTCCCATTTAAAATTAAAAGCTACCAAAGATTTTAGATGTGGGGCGGAAAAAACGTGCATGATTCCTCCCCCTGCCTCATAAAAGGTATTTACCACTACCATTGGCTGTGAAACATTCCATAAGTACAAGGGCTGTTTTAGTTGTAAGAAAGGATCCTGTGCCCTATGAAATATTTTATGGGCCATGCATCCAGCCAAACTCTAGCGAATCTATTAGCTAATGCACTCCACTCAGTATCTCAATGGCTGTCATAATCAGTTATCAAAACATTAAAACACTGTAATTGTACCATACAAACTTACTTTGGAAAATTGTTTATACCAGTGGGTGGGCTGTTTAGCAGAAGCCAGATCTCTGAAACACTAAGTTGGTAACTTTATACAGCAAGTGTTATCAGTAGCCACATTAATGTTGTCATCAACTGTCCTTGCAACAGAATCAATCATTTATACAGAACTTTTGCTATGTAAAGTGCTTTTCAATCTATATCTTGTTTTCACAGACTATGAACTGGCTCTGACAGCAACAGGCAAGAAATGGTGTCCTATGTTATTCCTGGTTAATAGAACACCTGAGGTCCCTCATTAAATAGTCATGGAGTTCTTGAGCTGGAAGGGGCCTTATAGGCCATCCAATCCCCTGCTCAGTGCAGAAAACCCTAACCTAGAGCATTCCTGTCCAGCTTTCCTCCACTGAGGGACAGCCCATCCATCTCCTAGGTAATTGGTACAGGCCGCTGCGGCGGGACTGGCGCTACCTGTGCCGAGCTCCCCACTACTCCCCGGGAAGAATGGTGGGCTGGGCACCTCCCGAGACCCCAATCCCCTCCCTCAACGCCCACCACAGGGCAAGAGACACCTGGAAAGACAGAAGACGGTGGAACGGACTGGCAAGGAATGCAATGGGGACCACCCGAGACGCGAAGGGGGAGGGCGCGGTTGAGAGAACGGGACAGTTGGCGCGTTCCAGCCTTACCCCCGAGGAGTACTGGTGCCGAGGACGCTGTCGTTGGCCCCGTTGCACAAACAGGCACTCCCTCACCCACACAGCACTAGTTATTCAGGAAGGCAGGCCTAAGGAAGAGGAAGTTCACTGGGATAGGAGAGCATGGTGATGGGCAGGTGACCTAGCCTATAGGATTAGTAATAACCAGAAGGGGGTGTCACCAAGGGGTGAAGCTGGGCTATAAAAAGGAGGAAACTGACGAGTGCCAGGGAGGAATTGAGGATTGACCTCAGAAGCAACTCAGAGAGAACGGAGGTCTGTCTGAGGAAGGAAGCTGGGGTGACGTAACCCCAGACCTTCCCAATCTGAGGCGCTCGTTTCCTCTCCCCATACTTCAACACGGCTACCGGGGTTTCTAGCCCTGGGGCGGACCCCAAGCGTGACAGGTTCCACTTTTGAACTATAACTGTTGGGAGTTTTTCCTAATGTTTACCTGGAATCTACCCTCTTGTAACTTAAGCCCATTAGATCTATTCTTGACCTCTAGAACAGTAGAAAACAAGTTTGTGGCCTTCTTTTGTGAGACAGTCCATCAAGTCGTTGGAGAATAAAATCATGTCTGCCCACAGTCTTCTCTTCTCCAGATTAAACATACCCAGATCCTTCAACCTTTCCTTGTAGGACTTGTGCTTCAGACTCCTGAACATTTTTGGTGCCTTCCTCTGAACTTATTCCAATTTGTCTACTTTTTTTTAAGTTTAGTACCTAGAATGGAACAGAGTACTCCAGATGAGATCTGAGTAGCATGAAGTAGAGTGGAACTATTACTTCTGATGACCTGGATACCCTTTTCCTATTAATGTAGCCTAAAATAGCTTAGTTTTTTTCCTTCTACAGCTGCATCACACTGTTGACTCATGACCAGCTTGTGACTGACTACGCTCCTGAGATCTTTTTTGCATGCAATCGCATCAAGCCAGGTATCCTTCAACCTATACATACACATTTGATTCTTTTTGCCTAGATGCATTTGTTTAATTTCATTTTGTTAGTTTCAATCTAGGTTTCATAGAATAACAGAGTTGGAAGGGGCCATACAGGCCATCTAGTCCAACCCCCTGCTCAATGCGGGATTAGCTTACAGCAGCCCTGACAACCTCTCAAGATCATTTTGAAGTTTATTTCTATCTTCTATCTGCTATCCCTCCTAGCTTTGTGCAATCTGCAATTTAATAAGGATTTTCTCCATCCACCACTTCATTCGAGCCACTGATAAGAGGTTGAAACATACTGAGCCCAGGATAGATCCCTGCAACACCCGACGGGCCACCTCCCACCAGCATATGTGTGTTTGTGTGTGTGTGTGTGTGTGTGTGTGTGTGTTAAGTGCCATCAAGTCACTTCCAATTTATGGTGACCCTATGATTTAATGACCTCCAGAACATCCTATCGTTAACAGCTCTGCTCAGGTTTTGCAAACTGATTGAGTCAATCCCTCTCATGTTGGGTTTTCCTCTTTTCCTGCCGCCTTCAACCTTTCCTAGCATTATTGTCCTTTCCAGTGAGTTTTGTTTTCTCATAATGTGACCAAAACATGATAGCTTCAGTTTGGTCATTTCTGCTTCTAGGGAGAGTTCAGGCTTGATTTGATCTAGAACACACTTTTTTGTCTTTTTTGGCACCCCATGATATCTGTAAAACTCCTCCAATACCACATTTCAAATGAATCAAATTTCTTCCTGTCAGCTTTCTTCATTGTCATCTTTCATACCTATACATAGTAATGGGGAATACTATAGCATGAATTATCTCTTAGTCACCAGTGACACATCCTTACACTTGAGGATCTTTTATAGCTCCTTCATGTCTCAATCTCCTTCTGATTTCTTGGTTGCAGTCTCCTTTTTGGTTGATGGCTGAGCCAAGAAATAGAAAATCTTTAACAATTTCAGTTTCTTCATGGTCATCCTTAAAGCTGTATAATTCCTCAGTAGTCGTTATTTTTGTCTTCTTGACATTCAGCTGTAATCCTGTTTTGGCACTTTTTGCCTTAACCTTCATCAGTAGTGTATCAAGAAGTACACTTGATAAGCACTCTTTGAATAGGGTTCTGCAACGATCTCTAAATCTGCCTGATGGTGTGCGCATCAGCTTAGCCTGCGGGGAGAGTTCTTCCTGCAGGATCAATTGCTTTGCGGGCTCTTTTGGGCAGTCTGGTTTAAACTGGGTACCCCAACAGAGTCCCAGCTGAGCCTATAGGGAGAATTTTCCCTGCAGGACCAGCTGCTTTGCAGGGTCATTTAGGCAACTTGATTTAAACTGGGTGGCCCAACAGAGCCCCAGCCCAGCCTGCAAGGAGAATTCTCCCTGCAGGATCAGCTCCTTTATGAGCCAGCCCACCTCAGCCAATCTTCCCTCCCTCCTTTGAGATCTGAGATCTCCCCCCCCCCCGCACGCTTTTTTCCTTTCTGCTTGCTCAATATTCACCCAGACTCAAAGCATGGATTTGTAGTCACTTAAATCAGTTTTACCCTCCACATTTCTAAAACCACAAGTGGTAAAAAGAAAGCGGAACAGGAAAACACAATGTGGTTTAGAAAAAAAGTTTCTAGAGCAATTCAACAAATGAAGAGAGGAAACAATGAAGCAAAACTGAACATATGCTGGTTTCCAGGTAAGACTGGGAACCTCAGGACCACGGGCCAGACTTAAGGTGCAATCCTAAACAGAATTACACCTGTCTAAGCCTGCTGACTTCAATGGACTTAGAAGGGTGTAACTGCTTAGGACTACACCATAGGTGTTTCAGTTGCCACCAGTCTCCTTGTAAGTTAAATGATCCATGCTAATGGGATCTTACTATGCCAACTGATTGCTTAATGGCCTATCTCCATGAGCCAAGCTACTCAACTGGAGTTTCAATGTGATATGGGAGGCCGGATTCAACAGGGAAAGAATCATAATGGTGAAAGCAGGGAGTCAAACTATTACAAATTTGGGTTCACTTGTAGTTTGGGTCCATCAGTATCCAGTCTAAACTGTTTCAGATGGATTTCATGTATATAATGTTATAAAACCTTTTAACCACAGTGTAACTCCTATAAAATGAATACAATGATAAAATATTTAACTTGAGAGAAACTATATAGTTTTCCGCCACATGCTATTTCCATGCATTACTGCTACAACTTCCAAAATGATATTGAGCTACTGAGAGCACAAAATGAATTCTTAGTAACCAACTATGCTTTCTACTGGTTTAGCAGAAACAGACATTA